>NW_027420878.1:0-27178 GCF_009905375.1 Apium graveolens | reverse complement strand
CAATTTTGGTCCACATTTTGGCTCTAATCACCATGTAAGTCACTTTAAACCATATTAGAGTAATTTTGCACCTTATAAGACTCACTTTCAACCATATATTGGTAGAATTAACATGTTAACATCATAAACATCCAATTTGACATCCTTTAACCATCTCTTGGTACCACTTTCATACGAGTCAATTTTGGTCCACATTTTGGCTCTAATCTACCATGTAAGTCACTTTAAACCATATTAGAGTAATTTTGCACCTTATAAGACTAACTTGCCACCATATATTGGTAGAATTAACATGTTAACATCATAAACATCCAATTTGACATCCTTTAACCATCTCTTGGTACCACTTTCATACAAGTCAATTTTGGTCCACATTTTGGCTCTAATCTACCATGTAAGTCCCTTTAAACCATATTAGAGTAATTTTGCACCTTATAAGACTCACTTTCAACCATATATTGGTACAATTAACATGTTAACATCATAAACATCTAATTTGACATCCTTTAACCACCTCTTGGTACCACTTTCATACGAGTCAATTTTGGTCCACATTTTGGCTCTAATCAACCATGTAAGTCACTTTAAACCATATTAGAGTAATTTTGCACCTTATAAGACTCACTTTCAACCATATATTGGTAGAATTAACATGTTAACATCATAAACATCCAATTTGACATCCTTTAACCATCTCTTGGTACCACTTTCATACGAGTCAATTTTGGTCCACATTTTGGCTCTAATCTACCATGTAAGTCACTTTAAACCATATTAGAGTAATTTTGCACCTTATAAGACTAACTTGCCACCATATATTGGTAGAATTAACATGTTAACATCATAAACATCCAATTTGACATCCTTTAACCATCTCTTGGTACCACTTTCATACAAGTCAATTTTGGTCCACATTTTGGCTCTAATCTACCATGTAAGTCACTTTAAACCATATTAGAGTAATTTTGCACCTTATAAGACTCACTTTCAACCATATATTGGTAGAATTAAAATGTTAACATCATAAACATCCAATTTGACATCCTTTAACCATCTCTTGGTACCACTTTCATACGAGTCAATTTTGGTCCACATTTTGGCTCTAATCTACCATGTAAGTCACTTTAAACCATATTAGAGTAATTTTGCACCTTATAAGACTAACTTGCAACCATATATTGGTAGAATTAACATGTTAACATCATAAACATCCAATTTGACATCCTTTAACCATCTCTTGGTACCACTTTTATACCAGTCAATTTTGGTCCACATTTTGGCTCTAATCTACCATGTAAGTCCCTTTAAACCATATTAGAGTAATTTTGCACCTTATAAGACTCACTTTCAACCATATATTGGTACAATTAACATGTTAACATCATAAACATCTAATTTGACATCCTTTAACCACCTCTTGGTACCACTTTCATACGAGTCAATTTTGGTCCACATTTTGGCTCTAATCAACCATGTAAGTCACTTTAAACCATATTAGAGTAATTTTGCACCTTATAAGACTCACTTTCAACCATATATTGGTAGAATTAACATGTTAACATCATAAACATCCAATTTGACATCCTTTAACCATCTCTTGGTACCACTTTCATACGAGTCAATTTTGGTCCACATTTTGGCTCTAATCTACCATGTAAGTCACTTTAAACCATATTAGAGTAATTTTGCACCTTATAAGACTAACTTGCCACCATATATTGGTAGAATTAACATGTTAACATCATAAACATCCAATTTGACATCCTTTAACCATCTCTTGGTACCACTTTCATACAAGTCAATTTTGGTCCACATTTTGGCTCTAATCTACCATGTAAGTCCCTTTAAACCATATTAGAGTAATTTTGCACCTTATAAGACTCACTTTCAACCATATATTGGTAGAATTAACATGTTAACATCATAAACATCTAATTTGACATCCTTTAACCACCTCTTGGTACCACTTTCATACGAGTCAATTTTGGTCCACATTTTGGCTCTAATCAACCATGTAAGTCACTTTAAACCATATTAGAGTAATTTTGCACCTTATAAGACTCACTTTCAACCATATATTGGTAGAATTAACATGTTAACATCATAAACATCCAATTTGACATCCTTTAACCATCTCTTGGTACCACTTTCATACGAGTCAATTTTGGTCCACATTTTGGCTCTAATCTACCATGTAAGTCACTTTAAACCATATTAGAGTAATTTTGCACCTTATAAGACTAACTTGCCACCATATATTGGTAGAATTAACATGTTAACATCATAAACATCCAATTTGACATCCTTTAACCATCTCTTGGTACCACTTTCATACGAGTCAATTTTGGTCCACATTTTGGCTCTAATCTACCATGTAAGTCACTTTAAACCATATTAGAGTAATTTTGCACCTTATAAGACTCACTTTCAACCATATATTGGTAGAATTAACATGTTAACATCATAAACATCTAATTTGACATCCTTTAACCACCTCTTGGTACCACTTTCATACGAGTCAATTTTGGTCCACATTTTGGCTCTAATCAACCATGTAAGTCACTTTAAACCATATTAGAGTAATTTTGCACCTTATAAGACTAACTTTCAACCATATATTGGTAGAATTAACATGTTAACATCATAAACATCCAATTTGACATCCTTTAACCATCTCTTGGTACCACTTTCATACGAGTCAATTTTGGTCCACATTTTGGCTCTAATCTACCATGTAAGTCACTTTAAACCATATTAGAGTAATTTTGCACCTTATAAGACTAACTTTCCACCATATATTGGTAGAATTAACATGTTAACATCATAAACATCCAATTTGACATCCTTTAACCATCTCTTGGTACCACTTTCATACGAGTCAATTTTGGTCCACATTTTGGCTCTAATCTACCATGTAAGTCACTTTAAACCATATTAGAGTAATTTTGCACCTTATAAGACTCACTTTCAACCATATATTGGTAGAATTAACATGTTAACATCATAAACATCCAATTTGACATCCTTTAACCATCTCTTGGTACCACTTTCATACGAGTCAATTTTGGTCCACATTTTGGCTCTAATCTACCATGTAAGTCACTTTAAACCATATTAGAGTAATTTTGCACCTTATAAGACTCACTTTCAACCATATATTGGTAGAATTAACATGTTAACATCATAAACATCCAATTTGACATCCTTTAACCATCTCTTGGTACCACTTTCATACGAGTCAATTTTGGTCCACATTTTGGCTCTAATCTACCATGTAAGTCACTTTAAACCATATTAGAGTAATTTTGCACCTTATAAGACTAACTTGCCACCATATATTGGTAGAATTAACATGTTAACATCATAAACATCCAATTTGACATCCTTTAACCATCTCTTGGTACCACTTTCATACGAGTCAATTTTGGTCCACATTTTGGCTCTAATCTACCATGTAAGTCACTTTAAACCATATTAGAGTAATTTTGCACCTTATAAGACTCACTTTCAACCATATATTGGTAGAATTAACATGTTAACATCATAAACATCCAATTTGACATCCTTTAACCATCTCTTGGTACCACTTTCATACGAGTCAATTTTGGTCCACATTTTGGCTCTAATCTACCATGTAAGTCACTTTAAACCATATTAGAGTAATTTTGCACCTTATAAGACTAACTTGCCACCATATATTGGTAGAATTAACATGTTAACATCATAAACATCCAATTTGACATCCTTTAACCATCTCTTGGTACCACTTTCATACGAGTCAATTTTGGTCCACATTTTGGCTCTAATCTACCATGTAAGTCACTTTAAACCATATTAGAGTAATTTTGCACCTTATAAGACTCACTTTCAACCATATATTGGTAGAATTAACATGTTAACATCATAAACATCTAATTTGACATCCTTTAACCACCTCTTGGTACCACTTTCATACGAGTCAATTTTGGTCCACATTTTGGCTCTAATCAACCATGTAAGTCACTTTAAACCATATTAGAGTAATTTTGCACCTTATAAGACTCACTTTCAACCATATATTGGTAGAATTAACATGTTAACATCATAAACATCCAATTTGACATCCTTTAACCATCTCTTGGTACCACTTTCATACGAGTCAATTTTGGTCCACATTTTGGCTCTAATCTACCATGTAAGTCACTTTAAACCATATTAGAGTAATTTTGCACCTTATAAGACTAACTTGCCACCATATATTGGTAGAATTAACATGTTAACATCATAAACATCCAATTTGACATCCTTTAACCATCTCTTGGTACCACTTTCATACGAGTCAATTTTGGTCCACATTTTGGCTCTAATCTACCATGTAAGTCACTTTAAACCATATTAGAGTAATTTTGCACCTTATAAGACTCACTTTCAACCATATATTGGTAGAATTAACATGTTAACATCATAAACATCCAATTTGACATCCTTTAACCATCTCTTGGTACCACTTTCATACGAGTCAATTTTGGTCCACATTTTGGCTCTAATCTACCATGTAAGTCACTTTAAACCATATTAGAGTAATTTTGCACCTTATAAGACTAACTTGCCACCATATATTGGTAGAATTAACATGTTAACATCATAAACATCCAATTTGACATCCTTTAACCATCTCTTGGTACCACTTTCATACGAGTCAATTTTGGTCCACATTTTGGCTCTAATCTACCATGTAAGTCACTTTAAACCATATTAGAGTAATTTTGCACCTTATAAGACTCACTTTCAACCATATATTGGTAGAATTAACATGTTAACATCATAAACATCCAATTTGACATCCTTTAACCATCTCTTGGTACCACTTTCATACGAGTCAATTTTGGTCCACATTTTGGCTCTAATCTACCATGTAAGTCACTTTAAACCATATTAGAGTAATTTTGCACCTTATAAGACTCACTTTCAACCATATATTGGTAGAATTAACATGTTAACATCATAAACATCCAATTTGACATCCTTTAACCATCTCTTGGTACCACTTTCATACGAGTCAATTTTGGTCCACATTTTGGCTCTAATCTACCATGTAAGTCACTTTAAACCATATTAGAGTAATTTTGCACCTTATAAGACTAACTTGCCACCATATATTGGTAGAATTAACATGTTAACATCATAAACATCCAATTTGACATCCTTTAACCATCTCTTGGTACCACTTTCATACAAGTCAATTTTGGTCCACATTTTGGCTCTAATCTACCATGTAAGTCCCTTTAAACCATATTAGAGTAATTTTGCACCTTATAAGACTCACTTTCAACCATATATTGGTACAATTAACATGTTAACATCATAAACATCTAATTTGACATCCTTTAACCATCTCTTGGTACCACTTTCATACGAGTCAATTTTGGTCCACATTTTGGCTCTAATCAACCATGTAAGTCACTTTAAACCATATTAGAGTAATTTTGCACCTTATAAGACTCACTTTCAACCATATATTGGTAGAATTAACATGTTAACATCATAAACATCCAATTTGACATCCTTTAACCATCTCTTGGTACCACTTTCATACGAGTCAATTTTGGTCCACATTTTGGCTCTAATCTACCATGTAAGTCACTTTAAACCATATTAGAGTAATTTTGCACCTTATAAGACTAACTTGCAACCATATATTGGTAGAATTAACATGTTAACATCATAAACATCCAATTTGACATCCTTTAACCATCTCTTGGTACCACTTTCATACGAGTCAATTTTGGTCCACATTTTGGCTCTAATCTACCATGTAAGTCACTTTAAACCATATTAGAGTAATTTTGCACCTTATAAGACTCACTTTCAACCATATATTGGTAGAATTAACATGTTAACATCATAAACATCCAATTTGACATCCTTTAACCATCTCTTGGTACCACTTTCATACGAGTCAATTTTGGTCCACATTTTGGCTCTAATCTACCATGTAAGTCACTTTAAACCATATTAGAGTAATTTTGCACCTTATAAGACTCACTTTCAACCATATATTGGTAGAATTAACATGTTAACATCATAAACATCCAATTTGACATCCTTTAACCATCTCTTGGTACCACTTTCATACGAGTCAATTTTGGTCCACATTTTGGCTCTAATCTACCATGTAAGTCACTTTAAACCATATTAGAGTAATTTTGCACCTTATAAGACTAACTTGCCACCATATATTGGTAGAATTAACATGTTAACATCATAAACATCCAATTTGACATCCTTTAACCATCTCTTGGTACCACTTTCATACGAGTCAATTTTGGTCCACATTTTGGCTCTAATCTACCATGTAAGTCACTTTAAACCATATTAGAGTAATTTTGCACCTTATAAGACTCACTTTCAACCATATATTGGTAGAATTAACATGTTAACATCATAAACATCCAATTTGACATCCTTTAACCATCTCTTGGTACCACTTTCATACGAGTCAATTTTGGTCCACATTTTGGCTCTAATCTACCATGTAAGTCACTTTAAACCATATTAGAGTAATTTTGCACCTTATAAGACTCACTTTCAACCATATATTGGTAGAATTAACATGTTAACATCATAAACATCCAATTTGACATCCTTTAACCATCTCTTGGTACCACTTTCATACGAGTCAATTTTGGTCCACATTTTGGCTCTAATCTACCATGTAAGTCACTTTAAACCATATTAGAGTAATTTTGCACCTTATAAGACTCACTTTCCACCATATATTGGTAGAATTAACATGTTAACATCATAAACATCCAATTTGACATCCTTTAACCATCTCTTGGTACCACTTTCATACGAAGTCAATTTTGGTCCACATTTTGGCTCTAATCTACCATGTAAGTCACTTTAAACCATATTAGAGTAATTTTGCACCTTATAAGACTCACTTTCAACCATATATTGGTAGAATTAACATGTTAACATCATAAACATCCAATTTGACATCCTTTAACCATCTCTTGGTACCACTTTCATACGAGTCAATTTTGGTCCACATTTTGGCTCTAATCTACCATGTAAGTCACTTTAAACCATATTAGAGTAATTTTGCACCTTATAAGACTCACTTTCAACCATATATTGGTAGAATTAACATGTTAACATCATAAACATCCAATTTGACATCCTTTAACCATCTCTTGGTACCACTTTCATACGAGTCAATTTTGGTCCACATTTTGGCTCTAATCTACCATGTAAGTCACTTTAAACCATATTAGAGTAATTTTGCACCTTATAAGACTCACTTTCAACCATATATTGGTAGAATTAACATGTTAACATCATAAACATCCAATTTGACATCCTTTAACCATCTCTTGGTACCACTTTCATACGAGTCAATTTTGGTCCACATTTTGGCTCTAATCTACCATGTAAGTCACTTTAAACCATATTAGAGTAATTTTGCACCTTATAAGACTCACTTTCAACCATATATTGGTAGAATTAACATGTTAACATCATAAACATCCAATTTGACATCCTTTAACCATCTCTTGGTACCACTTTCATACGAGTCAATTTTGGTCCACATTTTGGCTCTAATCTACCATGTAAGTCACTTTAAACCATATTAGAGTAATTTTGCACCTTATAAGACTCACTTTCAACCATATATTGGTAGAATTAACATGTTAACATCATAAACATCCAATTTGACATCCTTTAACCATCTCTTGGTACCACTTTCATACGAGTCAATTTTGGTCCACATTTTGGCTCTAATCTAACCATGTAAGTCACTTTAAACCATATTAGAGTAATTTTGCACCTTATAAGACTCACTTTCAACCATATATTGGTAGAATTAACATGTTAACATCATAAACATCCAATTTGACATCCTTTAACCATCTCTTGGTACCACTTTCATACGAGTCAATTTTGGTCCACATTTTGGCTCTAATCTACCATGTAAGTCACTTTAAACCATATTAGAGTAATTTTGCACCTTATAAGACTCACTTTCAACCATATATTGGTAGAATTAACATGTTAACATCATAAACATCCAATTTGACATCCTTTAACCATCTCTTGGTACCACTTTCATACGAGTCAATTTTGGTCCACATTTTGGCTCTAATCTACCATGTAAGTCACTTTAAACCATATTAGAGTAATTTTGCACCTTATAAGACTCACTTTCAACCATATATTGGTAGAATTAACATGTTAACATCATAAACATCCAATTTGACATCCTTTAACCATCTCTTGGTACCACTTTCATACGAGTCAATTTTGGTCCACATTTTGGCTCTAATCTACCATGTAAGTCACTTTAAACCATATTAGAGTAATTTTGCACCTTATAAGACTCACTTTCAACCATATATTGGTAGAATTAACATGTTAACATCATAAACATCCAATTTGACATCCTTTAACCATCTCTTGGTACCACTTTCATACGAGTCAATTTTGGTCCACATTTTGGCTCTAATCTACCATGTAAGTCACTTTAAACCATATTAGAGTAATTTTGCACCTTATAAGACTCACTTTCAACCATATATTGGTAGAATTAACATGTTAACATCATAAACATCCAATTTGACATCCTTTAACCATCTCTTGGTACCACTTTCATACGAGTCAATTTTGGTCCACATTTTGGCTCTAATCTACCATGTAAGTCACTTTAAACCATATTAGAGTAATTTTGCACCTTATAAGACTAACTTTCCACCATATATTGGTAGAATTAACATGTTAACATCATAAACATCCAATTTGACATCCTTTAACCATCTCTTGGTACCACTTTCATACGAGTCAATTTTGGTCCACATTTTGGCTCTAATCTACCATGTAAGTCACTTTAAACCATATTAGAGTAATTTTGCACCTTATAAGACTCACTTTCAACCATATATTGGTAGAATTAACATGTTAACATCATAAACATCCAATTTGACATCCTTTAACCATCTCTTGGTACCACTTTCATACGAGTCAATTTTGGTCCACATTTTGGCTCTAATCTACCATGTAAGTCACTTTAAACCATATTAGAGTAATTTTGCACCTTATAAGACTCACTTTCAACCATATATTGGTAGAATTAACATGTTAACATCATAAACATCCAATTTGACATCCTTTAACCATCTCTTGGTACCACTTTCATACGAGTCAATTTTGGTCCACATTTTGGCTCTAATCTACCATGTAAGTCACTTTAAACCATATTAGAGTAATTTTGCACCTTATAAGACTCACTTTCAACCATATATTGGTAGAATTAACATGTTAACATCATAAACATCCAATTTGACATCCTTTAACCATCTCTTGGTACCACTTTCATACGAGTCAATTTTGGTCCACATTTTGGCTCTAATCTACCATGTAAGTCACTTTAAACCATATTAGAGTAATTTTGCACCTTATAAGACTCACTTTCAACCATATATTGGTAGAATTAACATGTTAACATCATAAACATCCAATTTGACATCCTTTAACCATCTCTTGGTACCACTTTCATACGAGTCAATTTTGGTCCACATTTTGGCTCTAATCTACCATGTAAGTCACTTTAAACCATATTAGAGTAATTTTGCACCTTATAAGACTCACTTTCAACCATATATTGGTAGAATTAACATGTTAACATCATAAACATCCAATTTGACATCCTTTAACCATCTCTTGGTACCACTTTCATACGAGTCAATTTTGGTCCACATTTTGGCTCTAATCTAACCATGTAAGTCACTTTAAACCATATTAGAGTAATTTTGCACCTTATAAGACTCACTTTCAACCATATATTGGTAGAATTAACATGTTAACATCATAAACATCCAATTTGACATCCTTTAACCATCTCTTGGTACCACTTTCATACGAGTCAATTTTGGTCCACATTTTGGCTCTAATCTACCATGTAAGTCACTTTAAACCATATTAGAGTAATTTTGCACCTTATAAGACTCACTTTCAACCATATATTGGTAGAATTAACATGTTAACATCATAAACATCCTAATTTGACATCCTTTAACCACCTCTTGGTACCACTTTCATACGAGTCAATTTTGGTCCACATTTTGGCTCTAATCTACCATGTAAGTCACTTTAAACCATATTAGAGTAATTTTGCACCTTATAAGACTCACTTTCAACCATATATTGGTAGAATTAACATGTTAACATCATAAACATCCAATTTGACATCCTTTAACCATCTCTTGGTACCACTTTCATACGAGTCAATTTTGGTCCACATTTTGGCTCTAATCTACCATGTAAGTCACTTTAAACCATATTAGAGTAATTTTGCACCTTATAAGACTAACTTGCCACCATATATTGGTAGAATTAACATGTTAACATCATAAACATCCAATTTGACATCCTTTAACCATCTCTTGGTACCACTTTCATACGAAGTCAATTTTGGTCCACATTTTGGCTCTAATCTACCATGTAAGTCACTTTAAACCATATTAGAGTAATTTTGCACCTTATAAGACTCACTTTCAACCATATATTGGTAGAATTAACATGTTAACATCATAAACATCCTAATTTGACATCCTTTAACCATCCTCTTGGTACCACTTTCATACGAGTCAATTTTGGTCCACATTTTGGCTCTAATCAACCATGTAAGTCACTTTAAACCATATTAGAGTAATTTTGCACCTTATAAGACTCACTTTCAACCATATATTGGTAGAATTAACATGTTAACATCATAAACATCCAATTTGACATCCTTTAACCATCTCTTGGTACCACTTTCATACGAGTCAATTTTGGTCCACATTTTGGCTCTAATCTACCATGTAAGTCACTTTAAACCATATTAGAGTAATTTTGCACCTTATAAGACTAACTTGCAACCATATGGTAGAATTAACATGTTAACATCATAAACATCCAATTTGACATCCTTTAACCATCTCTTGGTACCACTTTCATACGAGTCAATTTTGGTCCACATTTTGGCTCTAATCTACCATGTAAGTCACTTTAAACCATATTAGAGTAATTTTGCACCTTATAAGACTCACTTTCAACCATATATTGGTAGAATTAACATGTTAACATCATAAACATCCAATTTGACATCCTTTAACCATCTCTTGGTACCACTTTCATACGAGTCAATTTTGGTCCACATTTTGGCTCTAATCTACCATGTAAGTCACTTTAAACCATATTAGAGTAATTTTGCACCTTATAAGACTCACTTTCCACCATATATTGGTAGAATTAACATGTTAACATCATAAACATCCAATTTGACATCCTTTAACCATCTCTTGGTACCACTTTCATACGAGTCAATTTTGGTCCACATTTTGGCTCTAATCTACCATGTAAGTCACTTTAAACCATATTAGAGTAATTTTGCACCTTATAAGACTCACTTGCAACCATATATTGGTAGAATTAACATGTTAACATCATAAACATCCAATTTGACATCCTTTAACCATCTCTTGGTACCACTTTCATACGAAGTCAATTTTGGTCCACATTTTGGCTCTAATCTACCATGTAAGTCACTTTAAACCATATTAGAGTAATTTTGCACCTTATAAGACTCACTTTCAACCATATATTGGTAGAATTAACATGTTAACATCATAAACATCCTAATTTGACATCCTTTAACCATCTCTTGGTACCACTTTCATACGAGTCAATTTTGGTCCACATTTTGGCTCTAATCAACCATGTAAGTCACTTTAAACCATATTAGAGTAATTTTGCACCTTATAAGACTCACTTTCAACCATATATTGGTAGAATTAACATGTTAACATCATAAACATCCAATTTGACATCCTTTAACCATCTCTTGGTACCACTTTCATACGAGTCAATTTTGGTCCACATTTTGGCTCTAATCTACCATGTAAGTCACTTTAAACCATATTAGAGTAATTTTGCACCTTATAAGACTAACTTTCCACCATATATTGGTAGAATTAACATGTTAACATCATAAACATCCAATTTGACATCCTTTAACCATCTCTTGGTACCACTTTCATACGAGTCAATTTTGGTCCACATTTTGGCTCTAATCTACCATGTAAGTCACTTTAAACCATATTAGAGTAATTTTGCACCTTATAAGACTCACTTTCAACCATATATTGGTAGAATTAACATGTTAACATCATAAACATCCTAATTTGACATCCTTTAACCATCTCTTGGTACCACTTTCATACGAGTCAATTTTGGTCCACATTTTGGCTCTAATCTAACCATGTAAGTCACTTTAAACCATATTAGAGTAATTTTGCACCTTATAAGACTCACTTTCAACCATATATTGGTAGAATTAACATGTTAACATCATAAACATCCAATTTGACATCCTTTAACCATCTCTTGGTACCACTTTCATACGAGTCAATTTTGGTCCACATTTTGGCTCTAATCTACCATGTAAGTCACTTTAAACCATATTAGAGTAATTTTGCACCTTATAAGACTAACTTGCCACCATATATTGGTAGAATTAACATGTTAACATCATAAACATCCAATTTGACATCCTTTAACCATCTCTTGGTACCACTTTCATACGAGTCAATTTTGGTCCACATTTTGGCTCTAATCTACCATGTAAGTCACTTTAAACCATATTAGAGTAATTTTGCACCTTATAAGACTCACTTTCAACCATATATTGGTAGAATTAACATGTTAACATCATAAACATCCAATTTGACATCCTTTAACCATCTCTTGGTACCACTTTCATACGAGTCAATTTTGGTCCACATTTTGGCTCTAATCTACCATGTAAGTCACTTTAAACCATATTAGAGTAATTTTGCACCTTATAAGACTCACTTTCAACCATATATTGGTAGAATTAACATGTTAACATCATAAACATCCAATTTGACATCCTTTAACCATCTCTTGGTACCACTTTCATACGAGTCAATTTTGGTCCACATTTTGGCTCTAATCTACCATGTAAGTCACTTTAAACCATATTAGAGTAATTTTGCACCTTATAAGACTAACTTGCCACCATATATTGGTAGAATTAACATGTTAACATCATAAACATCCAATTTGACATCCTTTAACCATCTCTTGGTACCACTTTCATACGAGTCAATTTTGGTCCACATTTTGGCTCTAATCTACCATGTAAGTCACTTTAAACCATATTAGAGTAATTTTGCACCTTATAAGACTCACTTTCAACCATATATTGGTAGAATTAACATGTTAACATCATAAACATCTAATTTGACATCCTTTAACCACCTCTTGGTACCACTTTCATACGAGTCAATTTTGGTCCACATTTTGGCTCTAATCTACCATGTAAGTCACTTTAAACCATATTAGAGTAATTTTGCACCTTATAAGACTCACTTTCCACCATATATTGGTAGAATTAACATGTTAACATCATAAACATCCAATTTGACATCCTTTAACCATCTCTTGGTACCACTTTCATACGAGTCAATTTTGGTCCACATTTTGGCTCTAATCTACCATGTAAGTCCCTTTAAACCATATTAGAGTAATTTTGCACCTTATAAGACTCACTTTCAACCATATATTGGTAGAATTAACATGTTAACATCATAAACATCCAATTTGACATCCTTTAACCATCTCTTGGTACCACTTTCATACGAGTCAATTTTGGTCCACATTTTGGCTCTAATCTACCATGTAAGTCACTTTAAACCATATTAGAGTAATTTTGCACCTTATAAGACTCACTTTCAACCATATATTGGTAGAATTAACATGTTAACATCATAAACATCCAATTTGACATCCTTTAACCATCTCTTGGTACCACTTTCATACGAGTCAATTTTGGTCCACATTTTGGCTCTAATCTACCATGTAAGTCACTTTAAACCATATTAGAGTAATTTTGCACCTTATAAGACTAACTTGCCACCATATATTGGTAGAATTAACATGTTAACATCATAAACATCCAATTTGACATCCTTTAACCATCTCTTGGTACCACTTTCATACGAGTCAATTTTGGTCCACATTTTGGCTCTAATCTACCATGTAAGTCACTTTAAACCATATTAGAGTAATTTTGCACCTTATAAGACTCACTTTCAACCATATATTGGTAGAATTAACATGTTAACATCATAAACATCCAATTTGACATCCTTTAACCATCTCTTGGTACCACTTTCATACGAGTCAATTTTGGTCCACATTTTGGCTCTAATCTACCATGTAAGTCACTTTAAACCATATTAGAGTAATTTTGCACCTTATAAGACTCACTTTCAACCATATATTGGTAGAATTAACATGTTAACATCATAAACATCCAATTTGACATCCTTTAACCATCTCTTGGTACCACTTTCATACGAGTCAATTTTGGTCCACATTTTGGCTCTAATCTACCATGTAAGTCACTTTAAACCATATTAGAGTAATTTTGCACCTTATAAGACTCACTTTCAACCATATATTGGTAGAATTAACATGTTAACATCATAAACATCCAATTTGACATCCTTTAACCATCTCTTGGTACCACTTTCATACGAGTCAATTTTGGTCCACATTTTGGCTCTAATCTACCATGTAAGTCACTTTAAACCATATTAGAGTAATTTTGCACCTTATAAGACTCACTTTCAACCATATATTGGTAGAATTAACATGTTAACATCATAAACATCCAATTTGACATCCTTTAACCATCTCTTGGTACCACTTTCATACGAGTCAATTTTGGTCCACATTTTGGCTCTAATCTACCATGTAAGTCACTTTAAACCATATTAGAGTAATTTTGCACCTTATAAGACTCACTTTCAACCATATATTGGTAGAATTAACATGTTAACATCATAAACATCCAATTTGACATCCTTTAACCATCTCTTGGTACCACTTTCATACAAGTCAATTTTGGTCCACATTTTGGCTCTAATCTACCATGTAAGTCCCTTTAAACCATATTAGAGTAATTTTGCACCTTATAAGACTCACTTTCAACCATATATTGGTAGAATTAACATGTTAACATCATAAACATCTAATTTGACATCCTTTAACCACCTCTTGGTACCACTTTCATACGAGTCAATTTTGGTCCACATTTTGGCTCTAATCTACCATGTAAGTCACTTTAAACCATATTAGAGTAATTTTGCACCTTATAAGACTCACTTTCAACCATATATTGGTAGAATTAACATGTTAACATCATAAACATCCAATTTGACATCCTTTAACCATCTCTTGGTACCACTTTCATACGAGTCAATTTTGGTCCACATTTTGGCTCTAATCTACCATGTAAGTCACTTTAAACCATATTAGAGTAATTTTGCACCTTATAAGACTAACTTGCCACCATATATTGGTAGAATTAACATGTTAACATCATAAACATCCAATTTGACATCCTTTAACCATCTCTTGGTACCACTTTCATACGAAGTCAATTTTGGTCCACATTTTGGCTCTAATCTACCATGTAAGTCACTTTAAACCATATTAGAGTAATTTTGCACCTTATAAGACTCACTTTCAACCATATATTGGTACAATTAACATGTTAACATCATAAACATCCTAATTTGACATCCTTTAACCACCTCTTGGTACCACTTTCATACGAGTCAATTTTGGTCCACATTTTGGCTCTAATCTAACCATGTAAGTCACTTTAAACCATATTAGAGTAATTTTGCACCTTATAAGACTCACTTTCAACCATATATTGGTAGAATTAACATGTTAACATCATAAACATCCAATTTGACATCCTTTAACCATCTCTTGGTACCACTTTCATACGAGTCAATTTTGGTCCACATTTTGGCTCTAATCTACCATGTAAGTCACTTTAAACCATATTAGAGTAATTTTGCACCTTATAAGACTAACTTGCCACCATATATTGGTAGAATTAACATGTTAACATCATAAACATCCAATTTGACATCCTTTAACCATCTCTTGGTACCACTTTCATACAAGTCAATTTTGGTCCACATTTTGGCTCTAATCTACCATGTAAGTCCCTTTAAACCATATTAGAGTAATTTTGCACCTTATAAGACTCACTTTCAACCATATATTGGTAGAATTAACATGTTAACATCATAAACATCTAATTTGACATCCTTTAACCACCTCTTGGTACCACTTTCATACGAGTCAATTTTGGTCCACATTTTGGCTCTAATCAACCATGTAAGTCACTTTAAACCATATTAGAGTAATTTTGCACCTTATAAGACTCACTTTCAACCATATATTGGTAGAATTAACATGTTAACATCATAAACATCCAATTTGACATCCTTTAACCATCTCTTGGTACCACTTTCATACGAGTCAATTTTGGTCCACATTTTGGCTCTAATCTACCATGTAAGTCACTTTAAACCATATTAGAGTAATTTTGCACCTTATAAGACTAACTTTCCACCATATATTGGTAGAATTAACATGTTAACATCATAAACATCCAATTTGACATCCTTTAACCATCTCTTGGTACCACTTTCATACGAGTCAATTTTGGTCCACATTTTGGCTCTAATCTACCATGTAAGTCACTTTAAACCATATTAGAGTAATTTTGCACCTTATAAGACTCACTTTCAACCATATATTGGTAGAATTAACATGTTAACATCATAAACATCCAATTTGACATCCTTTAACCATCTCTTGGTACCACTTTCATACGAGTCAATTTTGGTCCACATTTTGGCTCTAATCTACCATGTAAGTCACTTTAAACCATATTAGAGTAATTTTGCACCTTATAAGACTCACTTTCAACCATATATTGGTAGAATTAACATGTTAACATCATAAACATCCAATTTGACATCCTTTAACCATCTCTTGGTACCACTTTCATACGAGTCAATTTTGGTCCACATTTTGGCTCTAATCTACCATGTAAGTCACTTTAAACCATATTAGAGTAATTTTGCACCTTATAAGACTCACTTTCAACCATATATTGGTAGAATTAACATGTTAACATCATAAACATCCAATTTGACATCCTTTAACCATCTCTTGGTACCACTTTCATACGAGTCAATTTTGGTCCACATTTTGGCTCTAATCTACCATGTAAGTCACTTTAAACCATATTAGAGTAATTTTGCACCTTATAAGACTCACTTTCAACCATATATTGGTAGAATTAACATGTTAACATCATAAACATCCAATTTGACATCCTTTAACCATCTCTTGGTACCACTTTCATACGAGTCAATTTTGGTCCACATTTTGGCTCTAATCTACCATGTAAGTCACTTTAAACCATATTAGAGTAATTTTGCACCTTATAAGACTAACTTTCCACCATATATTGGTAGAATTAACATGTTAACATCATAAACATCCAATTTGACATCCTTTAACCATCTCTTGGTACCACTTTCATACGAGTCAATTTTGGTCCACATTTTGGCTCTAATCTACCATGTAAGTCACTTTAAACCATATTAGAGTAATTTTGCACCTTATAAGACTCACTTTCAACCATATATTGGTAGAATTAACATGTTAACATCATAAACATCCAATTTGACATCCTTTAACCATCTCTTGGTACCACTTTCATACGAGTCAATTTTGGTCCACATTTTGGCTCTAATCTACCATGTAAGTCACTTTAAACCATATTAGAGTAATTTTGCACCTTATAAGACTCACTTTCAACCATATATTGGTAGAATTAACATGTTAACATCATAAACATCCAATTTGACATCCTTTAACCATCTCTTGGTACCACTTTCATACGAGTCAATTTTGGTCCACATTTTGGCTCTAATCTACCATGTAAGTCACTTTAAACCATATTAGAGTAATTTTGCACCTTATAAGACTCACTTTCAACCATATATTGGTAGAATTAACATGTTAACATCATAAACATCCAATTTGACATCCTTTAACCATCTCTTGGTACCACTTTCATACGAGTCAATTTTGGTCCACATTTTGGCTCTAATCAACCATGTAAGTCACTTTAAACCATATTAGAGTAATTTTGCACCTTATAAGACTCACTTTCAACCATATATTGGTAGAATTAACATGTTAACATCATAAACATCCAATTTGACATCCTTTAACCATCTCTTGGTACCACTTTCATACGAGTCAATTTTGGTCCACATTTTGGCTCTAATCTACCATGTAAGTCACTTTAAACCATATTAGAGTAATTTTGCACCTTATAAGACTAACTTGCCACCATATATTGGTAGAATTAACATGTTAACATCATAAACATCCAATTTGACATCCTTTAACCATCTCTTGGTACCACTTTCATACGAGTCAATTTTGGTCCACATTTTGGCTCTAATCTACCATGTAAGTCACTTTAAACCATATTAGAGTAATTTTGCACCTTATAAGACTCACTTTCAACCATATATTGGTAGAATTAACATGTTAACATCATAAACATCCAATTTGACATCCTTTAACCATCTCTTGGTACCACTTTCATACGAGTCAATTTTGGTCCACATTTTGGCTCTAATCTACCATGTAAGTCACTTTAAACCATATTAGAGTAATTTTGCACCTTATAAGACTCACTTTCAACCATATATTGGTAGAATTAACATGTTAACATCATAAACATCCAATTTGACATCCTTTAACCATCTCTTGGTACCACTTTCATACGAGTCAATTTTGGTCCACATTTTGGCTCTAATCTACCATGTAAGTCACTTTAAACCATATTAGAGTAATTTTGCACCTTATAAGACTCACTTTCAACCATATATTGGTAGAATTAACATGTTAACATCATAAACATCCAATTTGACATCCTTTAACCATCTCTTGGTACCACTTTCATACGAGTCAATTTTGGTCCACATTTTGGCTCTAATCTACCATGTAAGTCACTTTAAACCATATTAGAGTAATTTTGCACCTTATAAGACTCACTTTCAACCATATATTGGTAGAATTAACATGTTAACATCATAAACATCCAATTTGACATCCTTTAACCATCTCTTGGTACCACTTTCATACGAGTCAATTTTGGTCCACATTTTGGCTCTAATCTACCATGTAAGTCACTTTAAACCATATTAGAGTAATTTTGCACCTTATAAGACTCACTTTCAACCATATATTGGTAGAATTAACATGTTAACATCATAAACATCCTAATTTGACATCCTTTAACCATCCTCTTGGTACCACTTTCATACGAGTCAATTTTGGTCCACATTTTGGCTCTAATCAACCATGTAAGTCACTTTAAACCATATTAGAGTAATTTTGCACCTTATAAGACTCACTTTCAACCATATATTGGTAGAATTAACATGTTAACATCATAAACATCCAATTTGACATCCTTTAACCATCTCTTGGTACCACTTTCATACGAGTCAATTTTGGTCCACATTTTGGCTCTAATCTACCATGTAAGTCACTTTAAACCATATTAGAGTAATTTTGCACCTTATAAGACTAACTTGCCACCATATATTGGTAGAATTAACATGTTAACATCATAAACATCCAATTTGACATCCTTTAACCATCTCTTGGTACCACTTTCATACGAAGTCAATTTTGGTCCACATTTTGGCTCTAATCTACCATGTAAGTCCCTTTAAACCATATTAGAGTAATTTTGCACCTTATAAGACTCACTTTCAACCATATATTGGTACAATTAACATGTTAACATCATAAACATCCAATTTGACATCCTTTAACCACCTCTTGGTACCACTTTCATACGAGTCAATTTTGGTCCACATTTTGGCTCTAATCTACCATGTAAGTCCCTTTAAACCATATTAGAGTAATTTTGCACCTTATAAGACTCACTTTCAACCATATATTGGTAGAATTAACATGTTAACATCATAAACATCCAATTTGACATCCTTTAACCATCTCTTGGTACCACTTTCATACGAGTCAATTTTGGTCCACATTTTGGCTCTAATCTACCATGTAAGTCACTTTAAACCATATTAGAGTAATTTTGCACCTTATAAGACTCACTTGCAACCATATATTGGTAGAATTAACATGTTAACATCATAAACATCCAATTTGACATCCTTTAACCATCTCTTGGTACCACTTTCATACGAGTCAATTTTGGTCCACATTTTGGCTCTAATCTACCATGTAAGTCCCTTTAAACCATATTAGAGTAATTTTGCACCTTATAAGACTCACTTTCAACCATATATTGGTAGAATTAACATGTTAACATCATAAACATCCTAATTTGACATCCTTTAACCATCTCTTGGTACCACTTTCATACGAGTCAATTTTGGTCCACATTTTGGCTCTAATCTAACCATGTAAGTCACTTTAAACCATATTAGAGTAATTTTGCACCTTATAAGACTCACTTTCAACCATATATTGGTAGAATTAACATGTTAACATCATAAACATCCAATTTGACATCCTTTAACCATCTCTTGGTACCACTTTCATACGAGTCAATTTTGGTCCACATTTTGGCTCTAATCTACCATGTAAGTCACTTTAAACCATATTAGAGTAATTTTGCACCTTATAAGACTAACTTTCCACCATATATTGGTAGAATTAACATGTTAACATCATAAACATCCAATTTGACATCCTTTAACCATCTCTTGGTACCACTTTCATACGAGTCAATTTTGGTCCACATTTTGGCTCTAATCTACCATGTAAGTCACTTTAAACCATATTAGAGTAATTTTGCACCTTATAAGACTCACTTTCAACCATATATTGGTAGAATTAACATGTTAACATCATAAACATCCAATTTGACATCCTTTAACCATCTCTTGGTACCACTTTCATACGAGTCAATTTTGGTCCACATTTTGGCTCTAATCTACCATGTAAGTCACTTTAAACCATATTAGAGTAATTTTGCACCTTATAAGACTAACTTTCCACCATATATTGGTAGAATTAACATGTTAACATCATAAACATCCAATTTGACATCCTTTAACCATCTCTTGGTACCACTTTCATACAAGTCAATTTTGGTCCACATTTTGGCTCTAATCTACCATGTAAGTCCCTTTAAACCATATTAGAGTAATTTTGCACCTTATAAGACTCACTTTCAACCATATATTGGTACAATTAACATGTTAACATCATAAACATCTAATTTGACATCCTTTAACCACCTCTTGGTACCACTTTCATACGAGTCAATTTTGGTCCACATTTTGGCTCTAATCAACCATGTAAGTCACTTTAAACCATATTAGAGTAATTTTGCACCTTATAAGACTCACTTTCAACCATATATTGGTAGAATTAACATGTTAACATCATAAACATCCAATTTGACATCCTTTAACCATCTCTTGGTACCACTTTCATACGAGTCAATTTTGGTCCACATTTTGGCTCTAATCTACCATGTAAGTCACTTTAAACCATATTAGAGTAATTTTGCACCTTATAAGACTAACTTGCCACCATATATTGGTAGAATTAACATGTTAACATCATAAACATCCAATTTGACATCCTTTAACCATCTCTTGGTACCACTTTCATACAAGTCAATTTTGGTCCACATTTTGGCTCTAATCTACCATGTAAGTCCCTTTAAACCATATTAGAGTAATTTTGCACCTTATAAGACTCACTTTCAACCATATATTGGTACAATTAACATGTTAACATCATAAACATCTAATTTGACATCCTTTAACCACCTCTTGGTACCACTTTCATACGAGTCAATTTTGGTCCACATTTTGGCTCTAATCAACCATGTAAGTCACTTTAAACCATATTAGAGTAATTTTGCACCTTATAAGACTCACTTTCAACCATATATTGGTAGAATTAACATGTTAACATCATAAACATCCAATTTGACATCCTTTAACCATCTCTTGGTACCACTTTCATACGAGTCAATTTTGGTCCACATTTTGGCTCTAATCTACCATGTAAGTCACTTTAAACCATATTAGAGTAATTTTGCACCTTATAAGACTCACTTGCCACCATATATTGGTAGAATTAACATGTTAACATCATAAACATCCAATTTGACATCCTTTAACCATCTCTTGGTACCACTTTCATACGAGTCAATTTTGGTCCACATTTTGGCTCTAATCAACCATGTAAGTCACTTTAAACCATATTAGAGTAATTTTGCACCTTATAAGACTCACTTTCAACCATATATTGGTAGAATTAACATGTTAACATCATAAACATCCAATTTGACATCCTTTAACCATCTCTTGGTACCACTTTCATACGAGTCAATTTTGGTCCACATTTTGGCTCTAATCTACCATGTAAGTCACTTTAAACCATATTAGAGTAATTTTGCACCTTATAAGACTAACTTGCCACCATATATTGGTAGAATTAACATGTTAACATCATAAACATCCAATTTGACATCCTTTAACCATCTCTTGGTACCACTTTCATACAAGTCAATTTTGGTCCACATTTTGGCTCTAATCTACCATGTAAGTCCCTTTAAACCATATTAGAGTAATTTTGCACCTTATAAGACTCACTTTCAACCATATATTGGTACAATTAACATGTTAACATCATAAACATCTAATTTGACATCCTTTAACCACCTCTTGGTACCACTTTCATACGAGTCAATTTTGGTCCACATTTTGGCTCTAATCAACCATGTAAGTCACTTTAAACCATATTAGAGTAATTTTGCACCTTATAAGACTCACTTTCAACCATATATTGGTAGAATTAACATGTTAACATCATAAACATCCAATTTGACATCCTTTAACCATCTCTTGGTACCACTTTCATACGAGTCAATTTTGGTCCACATTTTGGCTCTAATCTACCATGTAAGTCACTTTAAACCATATTAGAGTAATTTTGCACCTTATAAGACTAACTTGCCACCATATATTGGTAGAATTAACATGTTAACATCATAAACATCCAATTTGACATCCTTTAACCATCTCTTGGTACCACTTTCATACAAGTCAATTTTGGTCCACATTTTGGCTCTAATCTACCATGTAAGTCCCTTTAAACCATATTAGAGTAATTTTGCACCTTATAAGACTCACTTTCAACCATATATTGGTAGAATTAACATGTTAACATCATAAACATCTAATTTGACATCCTTTAACCACCTCTTGGTACCACTTTCATACGAGTCAATTTTGGTCCACATTTTGGCTCTAATCAACCATGTAAGTCACTTTAAACCATATTAGAGTAATTTTGCACCTTATAAGACTCACTTTCAACCATATATTGGTAGAATTAACATGTTAACATCATAAACATCCAATTTGACATCTTTTAACCATCTCTTGGTACCACTTTCATACGAGTCAATATTGGTCCACATTTTGGCTATAATCTACCATGCACTCTAATATGGTTTAAAGTGACTTACATGGTTGATTAGAGCCAAAATGTAGACCAAAATTGACTCGTATGAAAGTGGTACTAAGAGGTGGTTAAAGGATGCCCAAATATAGATGTTTATGATGTTAACATGTTAATTGTACCAATATATGGTTGAAAGTGAGTTCTTATAAGGTGGGCAAAATTACTCTAATATGGTTTAAAGGGACTTACATGGTAGATTAGAGCCAAAATGTGGACCAAAATTGACTTGTATGAAAGTGGTACCAAGAGATGGTTAAAGGATGTCAAATTGGATGTTTATGATGTTAACATGTTAATTCTACCAATATATGGTGGCAAGTTAGTCTTATAAGGTGCAAAATTACTCTAATATGGTTTAAAGTGACTTACATGGTAGATTAGAGCCAAAATGTGGACCAAAATTGACTCGTATGAAAGTGGTACCAAGAGATGGTTAAAGGATGTCAAATTGGATGTTTATGATGTTAACATGTTAATTCTACCAATATATGGTGGCAAGTGAGTCTTATAAGGTGCAAAATTACTCTAATATGGTTTAAAGTGACTTACATGGTAGATTAGAGCCAAAATGTGGACCAAAATTGACTCGTATGAAAGTGGTACCAAGAGATGGTTAAAGGATGTCAAATTGGATGTTTATGATGTTAACATGTTAATTCTACCAATATATGGTTGAAAGTGAGTCTTATAAGGTGCAAAATTACTCTAATATGGTTTAAAGTGACTTACATGGTAGATTAGAGCCAAAATGTGGACCAAAATTGACTCGTATGAAAGTGGTACCAAGAGATGGTTAAAGGATGTCAAATTGGATGTTTATGATGTTAACATGTTAATTCTACCAATATATGGTGGCAAGTTAGTCTTATAAGGTGCAAAATTACTCTAATATGGTTTAAAGTGACTTACATGGTAGATTAGAGCCAAAATGTGGACCAAAATTGACTCGTATGAAAGTGGTACCAAGAGATGGTTAAAGGATGTCAAATTGGATGTTTATGATGTTAACATGTTAATTCTACCAATATATGGTTGAAAGTGAGTCTTATAAGGTGCAAAATTACTCTAATATGGTTTAAAGTGACTTACATGGTTGATTAGAGCCAAAATGTGGACCAAAATTGACTCGTATGAAAGTGGTACCAAGAGGTGGTTAAAGGATGTCAAATTAGATGTTTATGATGTTAACATGTTAATTGTACCAATATATGGTTGAAAGTGAGTCTTATAAGGTGCAAAATTACTCTAATATGGTTTAAAGTGACTTACATGGTTGATTAGAGCCAAAATGTGGACCAAAATTGACTCGTATGAAAGTGGTACCAAGAGGTGGTTAAAGGATGTCAAATTGGATGTTTATGATGTTAACATGTTAATTCTACCAATATATGGTTGAAAGTGAGTCTTATAAGGTGCAAAATTACTCTAATATGGTTTAAAGTGACTTACATGGTAGATTAGAGCCAAAATGTGGACCAAAATTGACTCGTATGAAAGTGGTACCAAGAGATGGTTAAAGGATGTCAAATTGGATGTTTATGATGTTAACATGTTAATTCTACCAATATATGGTTGAAAGTGAGTCTTATAAGGTGCAAAATTACTCTAATATGGTTTAAAGTGACTTACATGGTAGATTAGAGCCAAAATGTGGACCAAAATTGACTCGTATGAAAGTGGTACCAAGAGATGGTTAAAGGATGTCAAATTGGATGTTTATGATGTTAACATGTTAATTCTACCAATATATGGTGGCAAGTTAGTCTTATAAGGTGCAAAATTACTCTAATATGGTTTAAAGTGACTTACATGGTAGATTATAGCCAAAATGTGGACCAAAATTGACTCGTATGAAAGTGGTACCAAGAGATGGTTAAAGGATGTCAAATTGGATGTTTATGATGTTAACATGTTAATTCTACCAATATATGGTTGAAAGTGAGTCTTATAAGGTGCAAAATTACTCTAATATGGTTTAAAGTGACTTACATGGTAGATTAGAGCCAAAATGTGGACCAAAATTGACTCGTATGAAAGTGGTACCAAGAGATGGTTAAAGGATGTCAAATTGGATGTTTATGATGTTAACATGTTAATTCTACCAATATATGGTTGAAAGTGAGTCTTATAAGGTGCAAAATTACTCTAATATGGTTTAAAGTGACTTACATGGTAGATTAGAGCCAAAATGTGGACCAAAATTGACTCGTATGAAAGTGGTACCAAGAGATGGTTAAAGGATGTCAAATTGGATGTTTATGATGTTAACATGTTAATTCTACCAATATATGGTGCAAGTGAGTCTTATAAGGTGCAAAATTACTCTAATATGGTTTAAAGTGACTTACATGGTAGATTAGAGCCAAAATGTGGACCAAAATTGACTCGTATGAAAGTGGTACCAAGAGATGGTTAAAGGATGTCAAATTGGATGTTTATGATGTTAACATGTTAATTCTACCAATATATGGTGGAAAGTGAGTCTTATAAGGTGCAAAATTACTCTAATATGGTTTAAAGTGACTTACATGGTAGATTAGAGCCAAAATGTGGACCAAAATTGACTCGTATGAAAGTGGTACCAAGAGATGGTTAAAGGATGTCAAATTGGATGTTTATGATGTTAACATGTTAATTCTACCAATATATGGTTGAAAGTGAGTCTTATAAGGTGCAAAATTACTCTAATATGGTTAAAGGGACTTACATGGTAGATTAGAGCCAAAATGTGGACCAAAATTGACTCGTATGAAAGTGGTACCAAGAGATGGTTAAAGGATGTCAAATTGGATGTTTATGATGTTAACATGTTAATTCTACCAATATATGGTGGAAAGTGAGTCTTATAAGGTGCAAAATTACTCTAATATGGTTTAAAGTGACTTACATGGTAGATTAGAGCCAAAATGTGGACCAAAATTGACTCGTATGAAAGTGGTACCAAGAGATGGTTAAAGGATGTCAAATTGGATGTTTATGATGTTAACATGTTAATTCTACCAATATATGGTTGAAAGTGAGTCTTATAAGGTGCAAAATTACTCTAATATGGTTTAAAGTGACTTACATGGTAGATTAGAGCCAAAATGTGGACCAAAATTGACTCGTATGAAAGTGGTACCAAGAGATGGTTAAAGGATGTCAAATTGGATGTTTATGATGTTAACATGTTAATTCTACCAATATATGGTTGAAAGTGAGTCTTATAAGGTGCAAAATTACTCTAATATGGTTTAAAGTGACTTACATGGTAGATTAGAGCCAAAATGTGGACCAAAATTGACGTATGAAAGTGGTACCAAGAGATGGTTAAAGGATGTCAAATTGGATGTTTATGATGTTAACATGTTAATTCTACCAATTATGGTGAAGTTAGTCTTATAAGGTGCAAAATTACTCTAATATGGTTTAAAGTGACTTACATGGTAGATTAGAGCCAAAATGTGGACCAAAATTGACTCGTATGAAAGTGGTACCAAGAGATGGTTAAAGGATGTCAAATTGGATGTTTATGATGTTAACATGTTAATTCTACCAATATATGGTTGAAAGTGAGTCTTATAAGGTGCAAAATTACTCTAATATGGTTTAAAGTGACTTACATGGTAGATTAGAGCCAAAATGTGGACCAAAATTGACTCGTATGAAAGTGGTACCAAGAGATGGTTAAAGGATGTCAAATTGGATGTTTATGATGTTAACA
>NW_027420877.1:0-20868 GCF_009905375.1 Apium graveolens | reverse complement strand
AAATATTGATTCGTATGAAAGTGGTACCAAGAGATGGTTAAGGATGTCAAATTGGGATGTTTATGATGTTAACATGTTAATTCTACCAATATATGGTTGAAAGTGAGTCTATAAGGTGCAAAATTACTCTAATATGGTTAAAGTGACTTACATGTTGATTTGAGCTAAAATAGGGGACCAAAATTGACTCGTATTGAATAGTGGTACCAAGATGGGGGTATAAAGGACTTGTCAAGTAGATGTTTAGGATGTTAACATGTTAATTGTACCAATATATGGTTAAAGTGAGTCTTATAAGGTGCAAAATTACTCTAATATGGTTTAAAGGGACTTACATGGTAGATTAGAGCCAAAATGTGGACCAAAATTGACTTGTATGAAAGTGGTACCAAGAGATGGTTAAAGGATGTAAAATTGGATGTTTATGACGTTAACATGTTAATTCTACCAATATATGGTGGCAAGTTAGTCTTATAAGGTGCAAAATTACTCTAATATGGTTTAAAGTGACTTACATGGTAGATTAGAGCCAAAATGTGGACCAAAATTGACTCGTATGAAAGTGGTACCAAGAGATGGTTAAAGGATGTCAAATTGGATGTTTATGATGTTAACATGTTAATTCTACCAATATATGGTTGAAAGTGAGTCTTATAAGGTGCAAAATTACTCTAATATGGTTTAAAGTGACTTACATGGTTGATTAGAGCCAAAATGTGGACCAAAATTGACTCGTATGAAAGTGGTACCAAGAGGTGGTTAAAGGATGTCAAATTAGATGTTTATGATGTTAACATGTTAATTGTACCAATATATGGTTGAAAGTGAGTCTTATAAGGTGCAAAATTACTCTAATATGGTTTAAAGGGACTTACATGGTAGATTAGAGCCAAAATGTGGACCAAAATTGACTTGTATAAAAGTGGTACCAAGAGATGGTTAAAGGATGTCAAATTGGATGTTTATGATGTTAACATGTTAATTCTACCAATATATGGTGGCAAGTTAGTCTTATAAGGTGCAAAATTACTCTAATATGGTTTAAAGTGACTTACATGGTAGATTAGAGCCAAAATGTGGACCAAAATTGACTCGTATGAAAGTGGTACCAAGAGATGGTTAAAGGATGTCAAATTGGATGTTTATGATGTTAACATGTTAATTCTACCAATATATGGTTGAAAGTGAGTCTTATAAGGTGCAAAATTACTCTAATATGGTTTAAAGTGACTTACATGGTTGATTAGAGCCAAAATGTGGACCAAAATTGACTCGTATGAAAGTGGTACCAAGAGGTGGTTAAAGGATGTCAAATTAGATGTTTATGATGTTAACATGTTAATTGTACCAATATATGGTTGAAAGTGAGTCTTATAAGGTGCAAAATTACTCTAATATGGTTTAAAGGGACTTACATGGTAGATTAGAGCCAAAATGTGGACCAAAATTGACTTGTATGAAAGTGGTACCAAGAGATGGTTAAAGGATGTCAAATTGGATGTTTATGATGTTAACATGTTAATTCTACCAATATATGGTTGAAAGTGAGTCTTATAAGGTGCAAAATTACTCTAATATGGTTTAAAGTGACTTACATGGTTGATTAGAGCCAAAATGTGGACCAAAATTGACTCGTATGAAAGTGGTACCAAGAGATGGTTAAAGGATGTCAAATTGGATGTTTATGATGTTAACATGTTAATTCTACCAATATATGGTTGAAAGTGAGTCTTATAAGGTGCAAAATTACTCTAATATGGTTTAAAGTGACTTACATGGTTAGATTAGAGCCAAAATGTGGACCAAAATTGACTCGTATGAAAGTGGTACCAAGAGAGTGGTTAAAGGATGTCAAATTAGGATGTTTATGATGTTAACATGTTAATTCTACCAATATATGGTTGAAAGTGAGTCTTATAAGGTGCAAAATTACTCTAATATGGTTTAAAGGGACTTACATGGTAGATTAGAGCCAAAATGTGGACCAAAATTGACTCGTATGAAAGTGGTACCAAGAGATGGTTAAAGGATGTCAAATTGGATGTTTATGATGTTAACATGTTAATTCTACCAATATATGGTGGAAAGTGAGTCTTATAAGGTGCAAAATTACTCTAATATGGTTTAAAGTGACTTACATGGTAGATTAGAGCCAAAATGTGGACCAAAATTGACTCGTATGAAAGTGGTACCAAGAGATGGTTAAAGGATGTCAAATTGGATGTTTATGATGTTAACATGTTAATTCTACCAATATATGGTTGAAAGTGAGTCTTATAAGGTGCAAAATTACTCTAATATGGTTTAAAGTGACTTACATGGTAGATTAGAGCCAAAATGTGGACCAAAATTGACTCGTATGAAAGTGGTACCAAGAGATGGTTAAAGGATGTCAAATTGGATGTTTATGATGTTAACATGTTAATTCTACCAATATATGGTTGAAAGTGAGTCTTATAAGGTGCAAAATTACTCTAATATGGTTTAAAGTGACTTACATGGTAGATTAGAGCCAAAATGTGGACCAAAATTGACTCGTATGAAAGTGGTACCAAGAGATGGTTAAAGGATGTCAAATTGGATGTTTATGATGTTAACATGTTAATTCTACCAATATATGGTTGAAAGTGAGTCTTATAAGGTGCAAAATTACTCTAATATGGTTTAAAGTGACTTACATGGTAGATTAGAGCCAAAATGTGGACCAAAATTGACTCGTATGAAAGTGGTACCAAGAGATGGTTAAAGGATGTCAAATTGGATGTTTATGATGTTAACATGTTAATTCTACCAATATATGGTTGAAAGTGAGTCTTATAAGGTGCAAAATTACTCTAATATGGTTTAAAGTGACTTACATGGTAGATTAGAGCCAAAATGTGGACCAAAATTGACTCGTATGAAAGTGGTACCAAGAGGTGGTTAAAGGATGTCAAATTGGATGTTTATGATGTTAACATGTTAATTCTACCAATATATGGTTGAAAGTGAGTCTTATAAGGTGCAAAATTACTCTAATATGGTTTAAAGGGACTTACATGGTAGATTAGAGCCAAAATGTGGACCAAAATTGACTTGTATGAAAGTGGTACCAAGAGATGGTTAAAGGATGTCAAATTGGATGTTTATGATGTTAACATGTTAATTCTACCAATATATGGTGGCAAGTTAGTCTTATAAGGTGCAAAATTACTCTAATATGGTTTAAAGTGACTTACATGGTAGATTAGAGCCAAAATGTGGACCAAAATTGACTCGTATGAAAGTGGTACCAAGAGATGGTTAAAGGATGTCAAATTGGATGTTTATGATGTTAACATGTTAATTCTACCAATATATGGTTGAAAGTGAGTCTTATAAGGTGCAAAATTACTCTAATATGGTTTAAAGTGACTTACATGGTTGATTAGAGCCAAAATGTGGACCAAAATTGACTCGTATGAAAGTGGTACCAAGAGGTGGTTAAAGGATGTCAAATTAGATGTTTATGATGTTAACATGTTAATTCTACCAATATATGGTTGAAAGTGAGTCTTATAAGGTGCAAAATTACTCTAATATGGTTTAAAGGGACTTACATGGTAGATTAGAGCCAAAATGTGGACCAAAATTGACTTGTATGAAAGTGGTACCAAGAGATGGTTAAAGGATGTCAAATTGGATGTTTATGATGTTAACATGTTAATTCTACCAATATATGGTGGAAAGTTAGTCTTATAAGGTGCAAAATTACTCTAATATGGTTTAAAGTGACTTACATGGTAGATTAGAGCCAAAATGTGGACCAAAATTGACTCGTATGAAAGTGGTACCAAGAGATGGTTAAAGGATGTCAAATTGGATGTTTATGATGTTAACATGTTAATTCTACCAATATATGGTTGAAAGTGAGTCTTATAAGGTGCAAAATTACTCTAATATGGTTTAAAGTGACTTACATGGTAGATTAGAGCCAAAATGTGGACCAAAATTGACTCGTATGAAAGTGGTACCAAGAGATGGTTAAAGGATGTCAAATTGGATGTTTATGATGTTAACATGTTAATTCTACCAATATATGGTTGAAAGTGAGTCTTATAAGGTGCAAAATTACTCTAATATGGTTTAAAGTGACTTACATGGTAGATTAGAGCCAAAATGTGGACCAAAATTGACTCGTATGAAAGTGGTACCAAGAGATGGTTAAAGGATGTCAAATTGGATGTTTATGATGTTAACATGTTAATTCTACCAATATATGGTTGAAAGTGAGTCTTATAAGGTGCAAAATTACTCTAATATGGTTTAAAGTGACTTACATGGTAGATTAGAGCCAAAATGTGGACCAAAATTGACTCGTATGAAAGTGGTACCAAGAGATGGTTAAAGGATGTCAAATTGGATGTTTATGATGTTAACATGTTAATTCTACCAATATATGGTGGAAAGTGAGTCTTATAAGGTGCAAAATTACTCTAATATGGTTTAAAGTGACTTACATGGTAGATTAGAGCCAAAATGTGGACCAAAATTGACTCGTATGAAAGTGGTACCAAGAGATGGTTAAAGGATGTCAAATTGGATGTTTATGATGTTAACATGTTAATTCTACCAATATATGGTTGAAAGTGAGTCTTATAAGGTGCAAAATTACTCTAATATGGTTTAAAGTGACTTACATGGTTGATTAGAGCCAAAATGTGGACCAAAATTGACTCGTATGAAAGTGGTACCAAGAGGTGGTTAAAGGATGTCAAATTAGATGTTTATGATGTTAACATGTTAATTGTACCAATATATGGTTGAAAGTGAGTCTTATAAGGTGCAAAATTACTCTAATATGGTTTAAAGGGACTTACATGGTAGATTAGAGCCAAAATGTGGACCAAAATTGACTTGTATGAAAGTGGTACCAAGAGATGGTTAAAGGATGTCAAATTGGATGTTTATGATGTTAACATGTTAATTCTACCAATATATGGTTGAAAGTGAGTCTTATAAGGTGCAAAATTACTCTAATATGGTTTAAAGTGACTTACATGGTAGATTAGAGCCAAAATGTGGACCAAAATTGACTCGTATGAAAGTGGTACCAAGAGATGGTTAAAGGATGTCAAATTGGATGTTTATGATGTTAACATGTTAATTCTACCAATATATGGTTGAAAGTGAGTCTTATAAGGTGCAAAATTACTCTAATATGGTTTAAAGTGACTTACATGGTAGATTAGAGCCAAAATGTGGACCAAAATTGACTCGTATGAAAGTGGTACCAAGAGATGGTTAAAGGATGTCAAATTGGATGTTTATGATGTTAACATGTTAATTCTACCAATATATGGTTGAAAGTGAGTCTTATAAGGTGCAAAATTACTCTAATATGGTTTAAAGTGACTTACATGGTAGATTAGAGCCAAAATGTGGACCAAAATTGACTCGTATGAAAGTGGTACCAAGAGATGGTTAAAGGATGTCAAATTGGATGTTTATGATGTTAACATGTTAATTCTACCAATATATGGTTGAAAGTGAGTCTTATAAGGTGCAAAATTACTCTAATATGGTTTAAAGTGACTTACATGGTAGATTAGAGCCAAAATGTGGACCAAAATTGACTCGTATGAAAGTGGTACCAAGAGATGGTTAAAGGATGTCAAATTGGATGTTTATGATGTTAACATGTTAATTCTACCAATATATGGTTGAAAGTGAGTCTTATAAGGTGCAAAATTACTCTAATATGGTTTAAAGTGACTTACATGGTAGATTAGAGCCAAAATGTGGACCAAAATTGACTCGTATGAAAGTGGTACCAAGAGATGGTTAAAGGATGTCAAATTGGATGTTTATGATGTTAACATGTTAATTCTACCAATATATGGTTGAAAGTGAGTCTTATAAGGTGCAAAATTACTCTAATATGGTTTAAAGTGACTTACATGGTAGATTAGAGCCAAAATGTGGACCAAAATTGACTTCGTATGAAAGTGGTACCAAGAGATGGTTAAAGGATGTCAAATTGGATGTTTATGATGTTAACATGTTAATTCTACCAATATATGGTGGCAAGTTAGTCTTATAAGGTGCAAAATTACTCTAATATGGTTTAAAGTGACTTACATGGTAGATTAGAGCCAAAATGTGGACCAAAATTGACTCGTATGAAAGTGGTACCAAGAGATGGTTAAAGGATGTCAAATTGGATGTTTATGATGTTAACATGTTAATTCTACCAATATATGGTTGAAAGTGAGTCTTATAAGGTGCAAAATTACTCTAATATGGTTTAAAGTGACTTACATGGTTAGATTAGAGCCAAAATGTGGACCAAAATTGACTCGTATGAAAGTGGTACCAAGAGGTGGTTAAAGGATGTCAAATTAGATGTTTATGATGTTAACATGTTAATTCTACCAATATATGGTTGAAAGTGAGTCTTATAAGGTGCAAAATTACTCTAATATGGTTTAAAGTGACTTACATGGTAGATTAGAGCCAAAATGTGGACCAAAATTGACTTCGTATGAAAGTGGTACCAAGAGATGGTTAAAGGATGTCAAATTGGATGTTTATGATGTTAACATGTTAATTCTACCAATATATGGTTGAAAGTGAGTCTTATAAGGTGCAAAATTACTCTAATATGGTTTAAAGTGACTTACATGGTAGATTAGAGCCAAAATGTGGACCAAAATTGACTCGTATGAAAGTGGTACCAAGAGATGGTTAAAGGATGTCAAATTGGATGTTTATGATGTTAACATGTTAATTCTACCAATATATGGTTGAAAGTGAGTCTTATAAGGTGCAAAATTACTCTAATATGGTTTAAAGTGACTTACATGGTTAGATTAGAGCCAAAATGTGGACCAAAATTGACTCGTATGAAAGTGGTACCAAGAGATGGTTAAAGGATGTCAAATTGGATGTTTATGATGTTAACATGTTAATTCTACCAATATATGGTTGAAAGTGAGTCTTATAAGGTGCAAAATTACTCTAATATGGTTTAAAGTGACTTACATGGTAGATTAGAGCCAAAATGTGGACCAAAATTGACTCGTATGAAAGTGGTACCAAGAGATGGTTAAAGGATGTCAAATTGGATGTTTATGATGTTAACATGTTAATTCTACCAATATATGGTTGAAAGTGAGTCTTATAAGGTGCAAAATTACTCTAATATGGTTTAAAGTGACTTACATGGTAGATTAGAGCCAAAATGTGGACCAAAATTGACTCGTATGAAAGTGGTACCAAGAGATGGTTAAAGGATGTCAAATTGGATGTTTATGATGTTAACATGTTAATTCTACCAATATATGGTGGAAAGTGAGTCTTATAAGGTGCAAAATTACTCTAATATGGTTTAAAGTGACTTACATGGTAGATTAGAGCCAAAATGTGGACCAAAATTGACTCGTATGAAAGTGGTACCAAGAGATGGTTAAAGGATGTCAAATTGGATGTTTATGATGTTAACATGTTAATTCTACCAATATATGGTTGAAAGTGAGTCTTATAAGGTGCAAAATTACTCTAATATGGTTTAAAGTGACTTACATGGTAGATTAGAGCCAAAATGTGGACCAAAATTGACTCGTATGAAAGTGGTACCAAGAGATGGTTAAAGGATGTCAAATTGGATGTTTATGATGTTAACATGTTAATTCTACCAATATATGGTTGAAAGTGAGTCTTATAAGGTGCAAAATTACTCTAATATGGTTTAAAGTGACTTACATGGTAGATTAGAGCCAAAATGTGGACCAAAATTGACTCGTATGAAAGTGGTACCAAGAGATGGTTAAAGGATGTCAAATTGGATGTTTATGATGTTAACATGTTAATTCTACCAATATATGGTTGAAAGTGAGTCTTATAAGGTGCAAAATTACTCTAATATGGTTTAAAGTGACTTACATGGTAGATTAGAGCCAAAATGTGGACCAAAATTGACTCGTATGAAAGTGGTACCAAGAGATGGTTAAAGGATGTCAAATTGGATGTTTATGATGTTAACATGTTAATTCTACCAATATATGGTGGCAAGTTAGTCTTATAAGGTGCAAAATTACTCTAATATGGTTTAAAGTGACTTACATGGTAGATTAGAGCCAAAATGTGGACCAAAATTGACTCGTATGAAAGTGGTACCAAGAGATGGTTAAAGGATGTCAAATTGGATGTTTATGATGTTAACATGTTAATTCTACCAATATATGGTTGAAAGTGAGTCTTATAAGGTGCAAAATTACTCTAATATGGTTTAAAGTGACTTACATGGTTGATTAGAGCCAAAATGTGGACCAAAATTGACTCGTATGAAAGTGGTACCAAGAGGTGGTTAAAGGATGTCAAATTAGATGTTTATGATGTTAACATGTTAATTGTACCAATATATGGTTGAAAGTGAGTCTTATAAGGTGCAAAATTACTCTAATATGGTTTAAAGTGACTTACATGGTAGATTAGAGCCAAAATGTGGACCAAAATTGACTTGTATGAAAGTGGTACCAAGAGATGGTTAAAGGATGTCAAATTGGATGTTTATGATGTTAACATGTTAATTCTACCAATATATGGTGGCAAGTTAGTCTTATAAGGTGCAAAATTACTCTAATATGGTTTAAAGTGACTTACATGGTAGATTAGAGCCAAAATGTGGACCAAAATTGACTCGTATGAAAGTGGTACCAAGAGATGGTTAAAGGATGTCAAATTGGATGTTTATGATGTTAACATGTTAATTCTACCAATATATGGTTGAAAGTGAGTCTTATAAGGTGCAAAATTACTCTAATATGGTTTAAAGTGACTTACATGGTTGATTAGAGCCAAAATGTGGACCAAAATTGACTCGTATGAAAGTGGTACCAAGAGATGGTTAAAGGATGTCAAATTAGATGTTTATGATGTTAACATGTTAATTGTACCAATATATGGTTGAAAGTGAGTCTTATAAGGTGCAAAATTACTCTAATATGGTTTAAAGGGACTTACATGGTAGATTAGAGCCAAAATGTGGACCAAAATTGACTCGTATGAAAGTGGTACCAAGAGATGGTTAAAGGATGTCAAATTGGATGTTTATGATGTTAACATGTTAATTCTACCAATATATGGTGGCAAGTTAGTCTTATAAGGTGCAAAATTACTCTAATATGGTTTAAAGTGACTTACATGGTAGATTAGAGCCAAAATGTGGACCAAAATTGACTCGTATGAAAGTGGTACCAAGAGATGGTTAAAGGATGTCAAATTGGATGTTTATGATGTTAACATGTTAATTCTACCAATATATGGTTGAAAGTGAGTCTTATAAGGTGCAAAATTACTCTAATATGGTTTAAAGTGACTTACATGGTAGATTAGAGCCAAAATGTGGACCAAAATTGACTCGTATGAAAGTGGTACCAAGAGATGGTTAAAGGATGTCAAATTGGATGTTTATGATGTTAACATGTTAATTCTACCAATATATGGTTGAAAGTGAGTCTTATAAGGTGCAAAATTACTCTAATATGGTTTAAAGTGACTTACATGGTAGATTAGAGCCAAAATGTGGACCAAAATTGACTCGTATGAAAGTGGTACCAAGAGATGGTTAAAGGATGTCAAATTGGATGTTTATGATGTTAACATGTTAATTCTACCAATATATGGTTGAAAGTGAGTCTTATAAGGTGCAAAATTACTCTAATATGGTTTAAAGTGACTTACATGGTAGATTAGAGCCAAAATGTGGACCAAAATTGACTCGTATGAAAGTGGTACCAAGAGATGGTTAAAGGATGTCAAATTAGATGTTTATGATGTTAACATGTTAATTCTACCAATATATGGTTGAAAGTGAGTCTTATAAGGTGCAAAATTACTCTAATATGGTTTAAAGTGACTTACATGGTAGATTAGAGCCAAAATGTGGACCAAAATTGACTCGTATGAAAGTGGTACCAAGAGATGGTTAAAGGATGTCAAATTGGATGTTTATGATGTTAACATGTTAATTCTACCAATATATGGTTGCAAGTTAGTCTTATAAGGTGCAAAATTACTCTAATATGGTTTAAAGTGACTTACATGGTAGATTAGAGCCAAAATGTGGACCAAAATTGACTCGTATGAAAGTGGTACCAAGAGATGGTTAAAGGATGTCAAATTGGATGTTTATGATGTTAACATGTTAATTCTACCAATATATGGTTGAAAGTGAGTCTTATAAGGTGCAAAATTACTCTAATATGGTTTAAAGTGACTTACATGGTAGATTAGAGCCAAAATGTGGACCAAAATTGACTCGTATGAAAGTGGTACCAAGAGATGGTTAAAGGATGTCAAATTGGATGTTTATGATGTTAACATGTTAATTCTACCAATATATGGTTGAAAGTGAGTCTTATAAGGTGCAAAATTACTCTAATATGGTTTAAAGTGACTTACATGGTAGATTAGAGCCAAAATGTGGACCAAAATTGACTCGTATGAAAGTGGTACCAAGAGATGGTTAAAGGATGTCAAATTGGATGTTTATGATGTTAACATGTTAATTCTACCAATATATGGTTGAAAGTGAGTCTTATAAGGTGCAAAATTACTCTAATATGGTTTAAAGTGACTTACATGGTAGATTAGAGCCAAAATGTGGACCAAAATTGACTTGTATGAAAGTGGTACCAAGAGATGGTTAAAGGATGTCAAATTGGATGTTTATGATGTTAACATGTTAATTCTACCAATATATGGTGGCAAGTTAGTCTTATAAGGTGCAAAATTACTCTAATATGGTTTAAAGTGACTTACATGGTAGATTAGAGCCAAAATGTGGACCAAAATTGACTCGTATGAAAGTGGTACCAAGAGATGGTTAAAGGATGTCAAATTGGATGTTTATGATGTTAACATGTTAATTCTACCAATATATGGTTGAAAGTGAGTCTTATAAGGTGCAAAATTACTCTAATATGGTTTAAAGTGACTTACATGGTTGATTAGAGCCAAAATGTGGACCAAAATTGACTCGTATGAAAGTGGTACCAAGAGGTGGTTAAAGGATGTCAAATTAGATGTTTATGATGTTAACATGTTAATTGTACCAATATATGGTTGAAAGTGAGTCTTATAAGGTGCAAAATTACTCTAATATGGTTTAAAGGGACTTACATGGTAGATTAGAGCCAAAATGTGGACCAAAATTGACTTGTATGAAAGTGGTACCAAGAGATGGTTAAAGGATGTCAAATTGGATGTTTATGACTGTTAACATGTTAATTCTACCAATATATGGTGGCAAGTTAGTCTTATAAGGTGCAAAATTACTCTAATATGGTTTAAAGTGACTTACATGGTAGATTAGAGCCAAAATGTGGACCAAAATTGACTCGTATGAAAGTGGTACCAAGAGATGGTTAAAGGATGTCAAATTGGATGTTTATGATGTTAACATGTTAATTCTACCAATATATGGTTGAAAGTGAGTCTTATAAGGTGCAAAATTACTCTAATATGGTTTAAAGTGACTTACATGGTTGATTAGAGCCAAAATGTGGACCAAAATTGACTCGTATGAAAGTGGTACCAAGAGGTGGTTAAAGGATGTCAAATTAGATGTTTATGATGTTAACATGTTAATTGTACCAATATATGGTTGAAAGTGAGTCTTATAAGGTGCAAAATTACTCTAATATGGTTTAAAGGGACTTACATGGTAGATTAGAGCCAAAATGTGGACCAAAATTGACTTGTATGAAAGTGGTACCAAGAGATGGTTAAAGGATGTCAAATTGGATGTTTATGATGTTAACATGTTAATTCTACCAATATATGGTGGCAAGTTAGTCTTATAAGGTGCAAAATTACTCTAATATGGTTTAAAGTGACTTACATGGTAGATTAGAGCCAAAATGTGGACCAAAATTGACTCGTATGAAAGTGGTACCAAGAGATGGTTAAAGGATGTCAAATTGGATGTTTATGATGTTAACATGTTAATTCTACCAATATATGGTTGAAAGTGAGTCTTATAAGGTGCAAAATTACTCTAATATGGTTTAAAGTGACTTACATGGTTGATTAGAGCCAAAATGTGGACCAAAATTGACTCGTATGAAAGTGGTACCAAGAGATGGTTAAAGGATGTCAAATTAGATGTTTATGATGTTAACATGTTAATTCTACCAATATATGGTTGAAAGTGAGTCTTATAAGGTGCAAAATTACTCTAATATGGTTTAAAGTGACTTACATGGTAGATTAGAGCCAAAATGTGGACCAAAATTGACTCGTATGAAAGTGGTACCAAGAGATGGTTAAAGGATGTCAAATTGGATGTTTATGATGTTAACATGTTAATTCTACCAATATATGGTTGCAAGTTAGTCTTATAAGGTGCAAAATTACTCTAATATGGTTTAAAGTGACTTACATGGTAGATTAGAGCCAAAATGTGGACCAAAATTGACTCGTATGAAAGTGGTACCAAGAGATGGTTAAAGGATGTCAAATTGGATGTTTATGATGTTAACATGTTAATTCTACCAATATATGGTTGAAAGTGAGTCTTATAAGGTGCAAAATTACTCTAATATGGTTTAAAGTGACTTACATGGTAGATTAGAGCCAAAATGTGGACCAAAATTGACTCGTATGAAAGTGGTACCAAGAGATGGTTAAAGGATGTCAAATTGGATGTTTATGATGTTAACATGTTAATTCTACCAATATATGGTTGAAAGTGAGTCTTATAAGGTGCAAAATTACTCTAATATGGTTTAAAGTGACTTACATGGTAGATTAGAGCCAAAATGTGGACCAAAATTGACTCGTATGAAAGTGGTACCAAGAGATGGTTAAAGGATGTCAAATTGGATGTTTATGATGTTAACATGTTAATTCTACCAATATATGGTGGCAAGTTAGTCTTATAAGGTGCAAAATTACTCTAATATGGTTTAAAGTGACTTACATGGTAGATTAGAGCCAAAATGTGGACCAAAATTGACTCGTATGAAAGTGGTACCAAGAGATGGTTAAAGGATGTCAAATTGGATGTTTATGATGTTAACATGTTAATTCTACCAATATATGGTTGAAAGTGAGTCTTATAAGGTGCAAAATTACTCTAATATGGTTTAAAGTGACTTACATGGTTGATTAGAGCCAAAATGTGGACCAAAATTGACTCGTATGAAAGTGGTACCAAGAGGTGGTTAAAGGATGTCAAATTAGATGTTTATGATGTTAACATGTTAATTGTACCAATATATGGTTGAAAGTGAGTCTTATAAGGTGCAAAATTACTCTAATATGGTTTAAAGGGACTTACATGGTAGATTAGAGCCAAAATGTGGACCAAAATTGACTTGTATGAAAGTGGTACCAAGAGATGGTTAAAGGATGTCAAATTGGATGTTTATGATGTTAACATGTTAATTCTACCAATATATGGTGGCAAGTTAGTCTTATAAGGTGCAAAATTACTCTAATATGGTTTAAAGTGACTTACATGGTAGATTAGAGCCAAAATGTGGACCAAAATTGACTCGTATGAAAGTGGTACCAAGAGATGGTTAAAGGATGTCAAATTGGATGTTTATGATGTTAACATGTTAATTCTACCAATATATGGTTGAAAGTGAGTCTTATAAGGTGCAAAATTACTCTAATATGGTTTAAAGTGACTTACATGGTTGATTAGAGCCAAAATGTGGACCAAAATTGACTCGTATGAAAGTGGTACCAAGAGGTGGTTAAAGGATGTCAAATTAGATGTTTATGATGTTAACATGTTAATTGTACCAATATATGGTTGAAAGTGAGTCTTATAAGGTGCAAAATTACTCTAATATGGTTTAAAGGGACTTACATGGTAGATTAGAGCCAAAATGTGGACCAAAATTGACTTGTATGAAAGTGGTACCAAGAGATGGTTAAAGGATGTCAAATTGGATGTTTATGATGTTAACATGTTAATTCTACCAATATATGGTGGCAAGTTAGTCTTATAAGGTGCAAAATTACTCTAATATGGTTTAAAGTGACTTACATGGTAGATTAGAGCCAAAATGTGGACCAAAATTGACTCGTATGAAAGTGGTACCAAGAGATGGTTAAAGGATGTCAAATTGGATGTTTATGATGTTAACATGTTAATTCTACCAATATATGGTTGAAAGTGAGTCTTATAAGGTGCAAAATTACTCTAATATGGTTTAAAGTGACTTACATGGTTGATTAGAGCCAAAATGTGGACCAAAATTGACTCGTATGAAAGTGGTACCAAGAGGTGGTTAAAGGATGTCAAATTAGATGTTTATGATGTTAACATGTTAATTGTACCAATATATGGTTGAAAGTGAGTCTTATAAGGTGCAAAATTACTCTAATATGGTTTAAAGGGACTTACATGGTAGATTAGAGCCAAAATGTGGACCAAAATTGACTTGTATGAAAGTGGTACCAAGAGATGGTTAAAGGATGTCAAATTGGATGTTTATGATGTTAACATGTTAATTCTACCAATATATGGTGGCAAGTTAGTCTTATAAGGTGCAAAATTACTCTAATATGGTTTAAAGTGACTTACATGGTAGATTAGAGCCAAAATGTGGACCAAAATTGACTCGTATGAAAGTGGTACCAAGAGATGGTTAAAGGATGTCAAATTGGATGTTTATGATGTTAACATGTTAATTCTACCAATATATGGTTGAAAGTGAGTCTTATAAGGTGCAAAATTACTCTAATATGGTTTAAAGTGACTTACATGGTAGATTAGAGCCAAAATGTGGACCAAAATTGACTCGTATGAAAGTGGTACCAAGAGATGGTTAAAGGATGTCAAATTGGATGTTTATGATGTTAACATGTTAATTCTACCAATATATGGTTGAAAGTGAGTCTTATAAGGTGCAAAATTACTCTAATATGGTTTAAAGTGACTTACATGGTAGATTAGAGCCAAAATGTGGACCAAAATTGACTTCGTATGAAAGTGGTACCAAGAGATGGTTAAAGGATGTCAAATTGGATGTTTATGATGTTAACATGTTAATTCTACCAATATATGGTTGAAAGTGAGTCTTATAAGGTGCAAAATTACTCTAATATGGTTTAAAGTGACTTACATGGTAGATTAGAGCCAAAATGTGGACCAAAATTGACTCGTATGAAAGTGGTACCAAGAGATGGTTAAAGGATGTCAAATTAGATGTTTATGATGTTAACATGTTAATTGTACCAATATATGGTTGAAAGTGAGTCTTATAAGGTGCAAAATTACTCTAATATGGTTTAAAGGGACTTACATGGTAGATTAGAGCCAAAATGTGGACCAAAATTGACTCGTATGAAAGTGGTACCAAGAGATGGTTAAAGGATGTCAAATTGGATGTTTATGATGTTAACATGTTAATTCTACCAATATATGGTTGCAAGTTAGTCTTATAAGGTGCAAAATTACTCTAATATGGTTTAAAGTGACTTACATGGTAGATTAGAGCCAAAATGTGGACCAAAATTGACTCGTATGAAAGTGGTACCAAGAGATGGTTAAAGGATGTCAAATTGGATGTTTATGATGTTAACATGTTAATTCTACCAATATATGGTTGAAAGTGAGTCTTATAAGGTGCAAAATTACTCTAATATGGTTTAAAGTGACTTACATGGTAGATTAGAGCCAAAATGTGGACCAAAATTGACTCGTATGAAAGTGGTACCAAGAGATGGTTAAAGGATGTCAAATTGGATGTTTATGATGTTAACATGTTAATTCTACCAATATATGGTTGAAAGTGAGTCTTATAAGGTGCAAAATTACTCTAATATGGTTTAAAGTGACTTACATGGTAGATTAGAGCCAAAATGTGGACCAAAATTGACTCGTATGAAAGTGGTACCAAGAGATGGTTAAAGGATGTCAAATTGGATGTTTATGATGTTAACATGTTAATTCTACCAATATATGGTTGAAAGTGAGTCTTATAAGGTGCAAAATTACTCTAATATGGTTTAAAGTGACTTACATGGTAGATTAGAGCCAAAATGTGGACCAAAATTGACTCGTATGAAAGTGGTACCAAGAGATGGTTAAAGGATGTCAAATTGGATGTTTATGATGTTAACATGTTAATTCTACCAATATATGGTTGCAAGTGAGTCTTATAAGGTGCAAAATTACTCTAATATGGTTTAAAGTGACTTACATGGTAGATTAGAGCCAAAATGTGGACCAAAATTGACTCGTATGAAAGTGGTACCAAGAGATGGTTAAAGGATGTCAAATTGGATGTTTATGATGTTAACATGTTAATTCTACCAATATATGGTTGAAAGTGAGTCTTATAAGGTGCAAAATTACTCTAATATGGTTTAAAGTGACTTACATGGTTGATTAGAGCCAAAATGTGGACCAAAATTGACTCGTATGAAAGTGGTACCAAGAGGTGGTTAAAGGATGTCAAATTAGATGTTTATGATGTTAACATGTTAATTGTACCAATATATGGTTGAAAGTGAGTCTTATAAGGTGCAAAATTACTCTAATATGGTTTAAAGGGACTTACATGGTAGATTAGAGCCAAAATGTGGACCAAAATTGACTTGTATGAAAGTGGTACCAAGAGATGGTTAAAGGATGTAAAATTGGATGTTTATGACGTTAACATGTTAATTCTACCAATATATGGTGGCAAGTTAGTCTTATAAGGTGCAAAATTACTCTAATATGGTTTAAAGTGACTTACATGGTAGATTAGAGCCAAAATGTGGACCAAAATTGACTCGTATGAAAGTGGTACCAAGAGATGGTTAAAGGATGTCAAATTGGATGTTTATGATGTTAACATGTTAATTCTACCAATATATGGTTGAAAGTGAGTCTTATAAGGTGCAAAATTACTCTAATATGGTTTAAAGTGACTTACATGGTTGATTAGAGCCAAAATGTGGACCAAAATTGACTCGTATGAAAGTGGTACCAAGAGGTGGTTAAAGGATGTCAAATTAGATGTTTATGATGTTAACATGTTAATTGTACCAATATATGGTTGAAAGTGAGTCTTATAAGGTGCAAAATTACTCTAATATGGTTTAAAGGGACTTACATGGTAGATTAGAGCCAAAATGTGGACCAAAATTGACTTGTATAAAGTGGTACCAAGAGATGGTTAAAGGATGTCAAATTGGATGTTTATGATGTTAACATGTTAATTCTACCAATATATGGTGGCAAGTTAGTCTTATAAGGTGCAAAATTACTCTAATATGGTTTAAAGTGACTTACATGGTAGATTAGAGCCAAAATGTGGACCAAAATTGACTCGTATGAAAGTGGTACCAAGAGATGGTTAAAGGATGTCAAATTGGATGTTTATGATGTTAACATGTTAATTCTACCAATATATGGTTGAAAGTGAGTCTTATAAGGTGCAAAATTACTCTAATATGGTTTAAAGTGACTTACATGGTTGATTAGAGCCAAAATGTGGACCAAAATTGACTCGTATGAAAGTGGTACCAAGAGATGGTTAAAGGATGTCAAATTAGATGTTTATGATGTTAACATGTTAATTCTACCAATATATGGTTGAAAGTGAGTCTTATAAGGTGCAAAATTACTCTAATATGGTTTAAAGGGACTTACATGGTAGATTAGAGCCAAAATGTGGACCAAAATTGACTCGTATGAAAGTGGTACCAAGAGATGGTTAAAGGATGTCAAATTAGATGTTTATGATGTTAACATGTTAATTCTACCAATATATGGTTGAAAGTGAGTCTTATAAGGTGCAAAATTACTCTAATATGGTTTAAAGTGACTTACATGGTTGATTAGAGCCAAAATGTGGACCAAAATTGACTCGTATGAAAGTGGTACCAAGAGGTGGTTAAAGGATGTCAAATTAGATGTTTATGATGTTAACATGTTAATTGTACCAATATATGGTTGAAAGTGAGTCTTATAAGGTGCAAAATTACTCTAATATGGTTTAAAGGGACTTACATGGTAGATTAGAGCCAAAATGTGGACCAAAATTGACTTGTATGAAAGTGGTACCAAGAGATGGTTAAAGGATGTCAAATTGGATGTTTATGATGTTAACATGTTAATTCTACCAATATATGGTGGCAAGTTAGTCTTATAAGGTGCAAAATTACTCTAATATGGTTTAAAGTGACTTACATGGTAGATTAGAGCCAAAATGTGGACCAAAATTGACTCGTATGAAAGTGGTACCAAGAGATGGTTAAAGGATGTCAAATTGGATGTTTATGATGTTAACATGTTAATTCTACCAATATATGGTTGAAAGTGAGTCTTATAAGGTGCAAAATTACTCTAATATGGTTTAAAGTGACTTACATGGTAGATTAGAGCCAAAATGTGGACCAAAATTGACTCGTATGAAAGTGGTACCAAGAGATGGTTAAAGGATGTCAAATTGGATGTTTATGATGTTAACATGTTAATTCTACCAATATATGGTTGAAAGTGAGTCTTATAAGGTGCAAAATTACTCTAATATGGTTTAAAGTGACTTACATGGTTGATTAGAGCCAAAATGTGGACCAAAATTGACTCGTATGAAAGTGGTACCAAGAGATGGTTAAAGGATGTCAAATTAGATGTTTATGATGTTAACATGTTAATTGTACCAATATATGGTTGAAAGTGAGTCTTATAAGGTGCAAAATTACTCTAATATGGTTTAAAGGGACTTACATGGTAGATTAGAGCCAAAATGTGGACCAAAATTGACTTCGTATGAAAGTGGTACCAAGAGATGGTTAAAGGATGTCAAATTGGATGTTTATGATGTTAACATGTTAATTCTACCAATATATGGTGGCAAGTTAGTCTTATAAGGTGCAAAATTACTCTAATATGGTTTAAAGTGACTTACATGGTAGATTAGAGCCAAAATGTGGACCAAAATTGACTCGTATGAAAGTGGTACCAAGAGATGGTTAAAGGATGTCAAATTGGATGTTTATGATGTTAACATGTTAATTCTACCAATATATGGTTGAAAGTGAGTCTTATAAGGTGCAAAATTACTCTAATATGGTTTAAAGTGACTTACATGGTTGATTAGAGCCAAAATGTGGACCAAAATTGACTCGTATGAAAGTGGTACCAAGAGGTGGTTAAAGGATGTCAAATTAGATGTTTATGATGTTAACATGTTAATTGTACCAATATATGGTTGAAAGTGAGTCTTATAAGGTGCAAAATTACTCTAATATGGTTTAAAGGGACTTACATGGTAGATTAGAGCCAAAATGTGGACCAAAATTGACTTGTATGAAAGTGGTACCAAGAGATGGTTAAAGGATGTAAAATTGGATGTTTATGACGTTAACATGTTAATTCTACCAATATATGGTGGCAAGTTAGTCTTATAAGGTGCAAAATTACTCTAATATGGTTTAAAGTGACTTACATGGTAGATTAGAGCCAAAATGTGGATCAAAATTGACTTGTATGAAAGTGGTACCAAGAGATGGTTAAAGGATGTCAAATTGGATGTTTATGATGTTAACATGTTAATTCTACCAATATATGGTTGAAAGTGAGTCTTATAAGGTGCAAAATTACTCTAATATAGTTTAAAGTGACTTACATGGTTGATTAGAGCCAAAATGTGGACCAAAATTGACTCGTATGAAAGTGGTACCATGAGGTGGTTAAAGGATGTCAAATTAGATGTTTATGATGTTAACATGTTAATTGTAACAATATATGGTTGAAAGTGAGTCTTATAAGGTGCAAAATTACTCTAATATGGTTTAAAGGGACTTACATGGTTGATTAGAGCCAAAATGTGGACCAGAATTGACTTGTATAAAAGTGGTACCAAGAGATGGTTAAAGGATGTCAAATTGAATGTTTATGATATTAACATGTTAATTCTACCAATATATGGTGGCAAGTTAGTCTTATAAGGTGCAAAATTACTCTAATATGGTTTAAAGTGACTTACATGGTAGATTATAGCCAAAATGTGGACCAAAATTGACTCGTATGAAAGTGGTACCAAGAGATGGTTAAAGGATGTCAAATTGGATGTTTATGATTTTAACATGTTAATTCTACCAATATATGGTTGAGAGTGAGTCTTATAAGGTGCCAAATTACTCTAATATGGTTTAAAGTGACTTACATGGTTGATTAGAGCCAAAATGTGGACCAAAATTGACTCGTATGAAAGTGGTACCAAGAGATGGTTAAAGAATGTCAAATTGAATGTTTATGATGTTAACATGTTAATTCTACCAATATATGGTTGAAAGTGAGTCTTATACGGTGCAAAATTACTCTAATATGGTTTAAAGGGACTTACTTGGTTGATCAGAGCCAAAATTTGGACCAAAATTGACCCGTATGAAAGTGGTACCAAGAGGTGGTTAAAGGATGTCAAATTAGATGTTTATGATGTTAACATATTAATTGTAACAATATATGGTTGAAAGTGAGTCTTATAAGGTGCAAAATTACTCTAATATGGTTTAAAGTGACTTATATGGTTGATTAGAGCCAAAATGTGGACCAAAATTGATTCGTATGAAAGTGGTACCAAGAGGTGGTTAAAGGATGTCAAATTAGATGTTTATGATGTTAACATGTTAATTGTAACAATATATGTTTGAAAGGGAGTCTTATAAGGTGTAAAATTACTCTAATATGGTTTAAAGGGACTTACATGGTAGATTAGAGCCAAAATGTGGACCAAAATTGACTTGTATAAAAGTGGTACCAAGAGATGGTTAAAGGATGTCAATTGGATGTTTATGATGTTAACATGTTAATTCTACCAATATATGGTGGCAAGTTAGTCTTATAAGGTGCAAAATTACTCTAATATGGTTTAAAGTGACGATTGGTAG
>NW_027420876.1:0-43582 GCF_009905375.1 Apium graveolens | reverse complement strand
AACTTTTTATCCTCGAATTTTTAAAAGTTGACTAATTTTGAATATATAGTTGAGTTAAAGAATATTTTGGTAGATTTAGGTCATTTACATTCGACTACTCTCTACAATTAATAAAATAGATATTCATAAAATAATGAAACATCTTATTTATTTAAACAAATGAAAATATATCACCCAATAATATTGTTCATATATAATTATAAATGAGAAAATATTATACTGTATAATATTATATACGGTTCTGTTCTTACAGTTCAAAGATGTTAAGAAGCAACCGTCGTGACAACCGATTTAAAAAAAATAGGAATCGAATCAGACCCGAATTAGTTAAGACCTGGACAGAATTGAAAGTTTTGTTCGATCCGGTTCTCAGTTTCTGAACAGGAAAATGCTCACTCCTATCAAAAATACACTCACACCATGATTCTGAAATTTATGTAACCACTAAATTTGGATATCTTTAATTTTTTTCATGAATCTTACTCTAGATGTTGTATTCAAAAGAAATATGACCCGTTATCCCTGGAATCATTTTCTATGTAATACTTATCTAGTTATCAAAATTTACAATTCTTTTTGTTCCATGCACGTACTTATAAGTTAAGACTTTAATGTAAACTCTTTCCTATCGATTATAAAGATAATTGACTAATTTTGTGGAATTAAGAATTTACAACGGTGTTACAAAATAAAATAATTACCGTTAGTAGAGAAATTAAGATGAATTGTAATTTTTTATAAATTGATAGTTTTTCTACTATTTAAACAAAACCAATAAATTTAATTAAGTAAACTATACCTTTAGTTGTAAAAAAATGTCGTTACCTAGATAACATGTGATGCCTTCAAAATTCGGGTCAGAAGTTTGGGGTTCAAACACACACAAACACATAATATATCACACGTGTAGAACTATGTATGCAATGACCCTACCTTACACAACCACCGGATCGCAACAAGTTAAAGTATGATTACAAGACACAACCTTAATTACATTACATCATGCCAAATCCAAATTAGTTTAACTTACATCTAGATATAAAGCATTCTTACAGACTTGCTAAACTGAAAACTAACACATAAAGCTTCTGCTAGATCATCCCATCTCAACCTGGAATCCGAGCTCACACACTGGTCTGTGGATCCTCGCTATCAACAGTTTACTTCTTAACTGAAAAAGAATATAACAGATTTACAAGAGTGAGCTAACTAGCTCAGTAAGTCACAATGACAATACTGAAATTAAACAATGATCAAATGAATGATTTATAAGGATTAAGTTCCTGTTAAGCAATGATTAGAATTGGATATTTTTTTAAATTTTAAACCAAGGTAAGGTTCTGATCAGTCACGCACTAAACTCCAACAAGGCACACACTCTGCTCTATATATTGCTTCCAAGGTACAAATTGGCCAAATAGACCACCAATCTGGTCCACATTTTAGAATACCATCCAATTCTATAATATCGAGTATGATAAATGATGTAATTCAATACAACAAACTCATAAAAACATGGATAAAGCATCTGTCTCAAAGCATATGTAATTCATGACTACCATAAAGGTATAATAAGGTGTGTATGAAGAATGGCTTTAAGCTTGTAAAAGAATCATGTAATAGAAGAATAAAGGTTTAAGGGTTATACAAAGATTTTGGTTTTTGATGTACAAGGAATTGTAGAAAGTATGAGTGTTTATACGTTTGGGTAATCCATTTAAGTGAATGGTATATGGTGTATATGTATTGTGGAATAGTATCGCATGTATGTGGTTCAGTATCTCTGAGAATCCAACAAATAATGGGTTATAATGAATAAGACTCACGGTTCAAGTATCAAATGATTCGATTTGGGTTTAGGGTTAAGCAATTCAAAGCACTTGCAATATGAAACTGGAAATATTTGAAACATATCTCGAGAAGGTTCAGAACCCTTGCATAATTATCTCAATTGACTTTCACTCCACTTGCGCTCGTCTATCGATTCTATCCACTGACCACTTGCTTTCCCTTTGTGGGCCTCGCTTACTCTTCTAGACATCACAAGAATCAGTCAATACTCATATCTCATCTTATTCTAATCGTCACATAGATGTTACAAGCTTCTATCTACCATTCATTTCACCCAAATCCAATGTACGGATTGAAAGTTATGACGAAAACCGTCAAACATTGAACACATAGACATAGCACACAATAATCAGATAGCACATAGCACGTAAGTTATTCGCTAAACATAAATTTTTAAAGAAGGTTCGTGATTAAAATGAGGTTTTCTGGTATTTAATTAGGATATTTGAACATTTTTCGGAATTAAAACAGCTAACAGAATCATTTCATAAATAAATAACAAGGTTCAACCGAATCTGACTTTAAAATCATTTAATAATAATTATCGAGGCTTGAACATAATTTAGAAAAATATTTAAAACTCAAAAATATTTTTCAGAATTTTTAAATCAAAAGAAATAATTAGATTTTATTAAATTATCAATTAAAATTAATTAATAACTAATTTAGATAATCAAATAATTAATATTAAAATAAATTGACCAATTAAATAATTCAGATTTATTTTTGAATTAAAAATTATCTGGAATTAAAACAATAATTTTTTGAATTTTTATATATTAAAAAGAATTTCTGAAATTAAAATAAATAGAGAATATAATTATTGAAGATTTTAAAACTGAAATCCAAATTTTGTAAGTTTTGTAAACTACAGGGACTGAAATTTAATAACACAAAAAGTAGAGGCATAAATGGAAAAATGTCTTTTTTGCGCCTCCGATTTTTTAAAAACACGGTAAAAATGGCTAAAGGTATGAAAATACATACATTAGGAGTCAAAGGGTACGCTCGAAGAGGTAGGGGTTTATTGGGTACAAACACATATATGTTAAGGGCCAAAAGATTAATAAACCATAAATATATCTAGCTAGAAATAACAGGTTTTGTGAGAAAATCTATCAATTAACGGAAAAATCAGTTTAATCAGTCACATATAAGATTAATTATATATGTATAACTAAAATAAAAACAATATGGATCACAATTATTTATACATGAAAAATGATTAAATTCATTCTGAGAAATGGTCACATGAATTACAAAAATTTGCTCGCTAATCAAGTTTTTAAGATCAAATCATGAATGCATAGTGTCATAATATGTATATATTATGGTACTAATAAATATGAATTTAAATTTATGCTTTAATTTAGAATAGTTTCAAAACAAATCAAGAGATTAATGATACTAACTTTAATTTTGAGACCCTCAGTTACAATGTGATAAATGAACAAAAGATTAATTAGACTGAACCAAGTCATGAAAAGACCTCTAGATGGTAATATGGCACACCACCATAGCAAGGGAGAAGCCTATCAAATGTACCTTATAGAAAGTTTGATATTCACACCAAAGATCATAATATGTACGAGGGCACAATGACTTAATTCAAAACTACTTTTAGTACGGTAAAATAGTAACAGAAAAATAGGTTATATAATTCGGAAACTTCTATAGTTATTATCCTAGGCTTACCCTTTTTTTGGAACACCTGTATTTCAACATGACAAATAGTGAGAATGTTGTTGTTTTGCAGCATTTAAATTTTATGATTGAGCTCCTAGAGACAGCCTTAAATATTTGTAACTCAATCAAACTAAAATATAGAAGAAAGAAAGGTGAAAAGCCTTAATAGAGTTGAGTTCGATATACATATAAAAAGGTAACGTTCGACACATGTAGCACAATCTCAGTTAATTATCACAGAAACAATTGAAGCATCTGGCACTTTATGTTATGGAAATCTGTGACAAACATTACTTCAAGAAACATATATCTTAAAACGAATCGACATGCCAAAAACCTTACTTAGAACGATAAATTAGGGCTACATTAATGCTATCAATATTGATCTTCCCTAAATAATATTGGATAGACCGTATTTAGAAATTAATTTATTTTTAAAATGACTTGCCACGATGTTAAAATTAATTCATTCCTGTTGTTACTAATTAATTTGGAATGGACTATCGAGTAAAGGATTGAAAAACTTGAAAATATTTATGAATATTGAACATCTAATACACAAATATGTAATAAAAAAATCCAATATTTCAGTTAGGTGTCTTGAGGTGGAATGTTATGTAGTGGGAGGCCGGCCGAGCACGGATCTGGGCTTATCCGGTGGAAAGAAAGAGTTGATATTATTTGTGAAGGGATTATTTTAGAGATAGTCAAGGGAATGTAAATTAGAAATATCATGATTGGAGGACAAAAAAGCCACAATATTAAGAAATCAACTTAAATAACATATTTAGAAGATATTTGCAAAAAAAAATAGAGTTAATCAAGGTCATGTGGATTCAAAATATCATGAAGGAAAAAAGGTTAATATTGTACCCAGCACGTAACCAACTCCGGGTTAAAGATTTTTATTTATGACGTAAATATTGCTCTAGTGATCCAAACTCTTTTCTATGATTTGTTGACGGACTACTTAGTAGTAGTCTTCTTACTTATATTAAATAAATTTACTTTGTGCGAGGTGGGATTAAGGTTTTAAGCACTCGACACTTCATAATATGAATATCAATATCCTCATGGTGAAATCAATTTTGTTGATGTGATACATGATAATCCTAGATACATCATCATTTCAATACGAGAATAACACTTACTTTCACTTACTTTTATCTAGAATAGATCATTAAGCAGTAACATTAACTTGACCAAACGTATATGAAGTAATTTGGTAGCTTAGTGATGTTAGTCGTTATCTTCTTCTTGGGTGATGCTCTTTTTGGCTTTCCTTTTAATATGTTTCATATAGTCTATCACAAATGAATAGCATCTAGGGGATACCTTTCAACAATTTCTACTTACCAAAGAATTAATGGGCATCAAGTTTACATGAGAGAGTTTCTAAGCCCTATTTAACTGTATATGAAGAATCTCTTCTAGAAAAATGCATTAATCGGCTATCATCAGTGGAGTTCCAATGAGATAAGAACAAATTGCTCAAAACTTCTAAAAACTCTCCCACTCAAACCCTAAAATCATACTCATTTGTGTTGATATGTCTTTATCATGGTTATATAGGCCATCCCTGAAAATAAAAATATAACGTATGTTCACTTGGACTCGTGCTCTTTTACTCTGTTGAGGGGATAGTAGACTGGTCAAAATTGCATGATCATGCTCTAATACCATATATACAGAGCCATATATACAGAGTGTTTATTCAGTCTCATTATTGTGTATCAGCTCCAACTCATTAAATTACTATTCTCTTATTACAATGAGAAATAAAATTGATAAAAATCATCTTACTTTATATATATAAATAAATACATATTATAGGGGCAGTGGCACAATGCAATTGAACAATTTTAGTATATGACTCCCTTTTGAATGATTGAATTTTTCAACAATTTGCATATTTCTTAATTATATTTTGTGCAAATTTTATACACCTACAACCTAATCATATATCTAAAGGCATAGGTTGAAAATAGACAATTAGACAATCATTTTCTTAGTTTTGTATTTGGAAAAAAATTACTAAAATCTGTTTCCAATATTTTTAAAAGCAAATCTTTTGTTATCATATTTGGAAGGAAAGAAAGGCACCGGCTCATGATAAAGGATGCTTTGAGCCTTAACAACTTTTTGATGGGATCGTGATCGATTTCAAAGCAAAATTAGCTAGTTCTTTATGGTTCTCTAATTGAGATCTTTTGTTATCATATTTGGAAGGAAAGAAAGCACCGGCTCATGATAAAGGCTGCTTTGGGCCTCAACAACTTTTTGATGGGATCGTGGTCGATTTCAAAGCAAAATTAGCTAGTTCTTTAGGGTTCTCTAAACTAGTTTCTACTAGGCCTGAGTATATTTTTTGATTGCTTTCTATCTTTAATCTGCTTGTAGATTGATTATAGATAGTCCCCTCTATGGCCTGTCATAGAGCATGGGTTTATCCCTTGTTTTTCTTAGTTTCTGCAATATATACATACTTAGAAAAAAAAGTCCAAAAAATAACCCATTACCAATTTAAATAAAAATCTTATAACAGTTTACTGGCACTAATGTAATATTTTCTAGATAATTTTAAAAAACCATTTTGATCAAATGATTAATCAAGTACCCCTTTACGGGTTTTGATACACTTGTACATTTGTATTATCACTACATAATTTATATTTATTTTTTAATAATTATTTGGTGGCAAAAGTATCCCTTATCGATTATAAATTTAAAACTATAACATTTTAATATACAAGATAATAATAATACTTATTTTTTTTGAAGCAAAACGGACAATTTCATTAAGTAGGAAAAAAACATTTTTGCAATTTAAAGAACAAGGAAATCCAGCCAATTCATGGGCTCCTTTGTTGGCTTACTTTTTAACAAATCTATGCGACACATCTCCACGGCTAAATTTAATACTTATTTTAAATTTAATGTTACAATTACAAATACTGAAAAACATATGGAATCAACAACTAAATAAAAAGAACATGGTTGGGTATTGTTTTGAGTTTAAAATTTCCTTCAAGGAGATAGGAAATATTAAAAATAATTATTAGATCTGATTTTCTACATCACCACAAAACCTTAAGTCTTAAGTTTGAATGAGTTCTTCACTAGAACAAGTTCCCCCCCCCCAACTAGGCGCAGACGTAGCAATGTCTTTCTAAAGTTGCTGGGAAGACCTTCGTAGTTCATTTCAATGAACTTCCCTATTGCTGTAGAACTGGATCCCCTTCTATTTTTCAAGAAAGGTATAGCGTGATTGATCATCTGTAGTTTAAGAAAAAAAATTGGATTAATAAAATAAATGTGCATTTAATCATTTCATTTGTATCATATATTAATATTCATTCAGAATTTACACAATGGATAAGATATACCTCTTGGTAAAATATATATGAAATCCTTGTAGTAAGAAATTTATCTCTAATTAGATGTATGTTAAGCTTTGTACATGACGCTTTTATAATGACCAAGACATCCATCCATTGGTCACATAGTTGTGACACGGATCAAGGGTATACTTTAATGTGGTTCGTTAGATTAAAAACTAATCTGATGGTTTTAGAAACAAGATTTGTTTTGACACATGTTAAAATTAAAATGTGATTGCTTAGAAATATGTTAAAGGAATTTGTAATTTTTATACTATAGACATGTGTCTTATGGTTATAATCGGGGTACTTCAAAATTTTTAAAGAATTTTTATTAATGAGGAAAAGAGTTGTGTTTCCTATATCTGGCTATGCGTCTTATATATTATAATCTTTATCTTAACTTTTGAATTTGAATTATTTTTTTGAACAATTTGAGTGATAGGACACCTTCTATTTTTACATAATTTTATAATTCTTTTGTTTTAGAAATAAAATACACTAACAATGAAAAATTTGATTGATGATTGTAGTATTTTTAAAAAAATTATTATGTAAAATTTGATGTATATTTATTAGAATAGCTACTTAGCTAGCATCCATTTCTAATTAGGTAAAAACTGCTACTCATTTATATATTAGAATAAAATAATATTATTTTACCAACACATAAAAGATTCTTAATTATTTTTTTGAATCAATTATTAATTATACACCCTACCGATAACCAACCTAATACATCTATTAGGATATTCAATATTAGCTTGTAATATGTGTAAATTTTCAATATTTGAAATATCATTAATATATAATTAATATTGTTGGAAAATAAAATAATCAAAAACCTTTAAATAAGTTATGATACTATGTTAAGTTTATAGTTAGTGTGGTTGTTTGCAATAAACTAAATGCATTCCTTACCAAGCATAAAAAAAATCACTCGCTTCCCCAGTGTTCCTGCAAAGACATTATTTTCTAATTTATCTCATTATTTCATTGAAAGGATCGGAGGAGGTTCTAATTCCTCGTCCTCAGTCCCAACCGTGCGTCCAACAAGCGGGATCAACTATTTATCCACGTTACAGGCACTGCCTTTACTGCTACACATGATAATCCTGATCACGTTTAACGGACAGGTGCATAACGTGGAATTGGCAGTATTTTTGGGATGAATAAATTGACTTGTAGTCAAAAAGAATATACGATGATTAAATTTACTTGAATTCTAAATATGACTGTGAGGCTTGGTGAACAAATATGAAGTTGAATACTTGTACTATTTAAAGATTGGATGTGCTAAAAATTAATGGTAAGCAACGAGTCGGAACCGAACATAAATGGAATCGCAAGATACGAGAACCGAAATATGAATATTTTAAAAACCAAACTAGAATTGTTTATAATGAAGAACCGGACCTTAAAATTTGATTCAGTTCAGTTCCGAACCGAAAGAATTGAATTTTTATTATATTTCAAATTTATATATTTTTATGTGTAACTTTTATCCTCGAATTTTTAAAAGTTGACTAATTTTGAATATATATTGTAGTTAAAGAATATTTTTGGTAGATTTAGGTCATTTTACATTCGACTACTCTCTAAAATTAATAAAATAGATATTCATAAAATAAATGAAACATCTTATTTATTTAAACAAATGAATAATATATCACCCAATAATATTGTTCATATATAATTATAAATGAGAAAATATTATACTGTATAATATTATATATACGGTTCTGTTCTTACAGTTCAAAGATGTTAAGAAGCAACCGTCGTGACAACCGATTTAAAAAAAAATAGGAATCGAATCAGACCCGAATTAGTTAAGACCTGGACAGAATTGAAAGTTTTTGTTCGGTCCGGTTCTCAGTTCTGAACAGGAAAATGCTCACTCCTATCAAAAATACACTCACACCATGATTCTGAAATTTATGTAACCACTAAATTTGGATATCTTTAATTTTTTTCATGAATCCTTACTCTAGATGTTGTATTTCAAAAGAAATATGACCCGTTATCCCTGGAATCATTTTCTATGTAATACTTATCTAGTTATCAAAAATTTACAATTCTTTTTGTTCCATGCACGTACTTATAAGTTAAGACTTTAATGTAAACTCTTTCCTATCGATTATAAAGATAATTGACTAATTTTATGGAATTAAAGAATTTACAACGGTGTTACAAAATAAAATAATTACCGTTAGTAGAGAAATTAAGATGAATTGTAATTTTTTTATAAATTGATAGTTTTTCTACTATTTAAACAAAACCAATAAATTTAATTAAGTAAACTATACCTTTAGTTGTAAAAAAATGTCGTTACGTAGATAACATGTGATGCCTTCAAAATTCGGGTCAGAAGTTTGGGGTTCAAAACACACACAAACACATAATATATATAAACACGTTTATGAAATAATGTATGCAATGACCCTACCTTACACAACCACGGATCGCAACAAGTTAAAGTATGATTACAAGACACAACCTTAATTACATTACATGATGCCAAATCCAAATTAGTTTAACTTACATCTAGATAATAAAGCATTCTTACAGACTTGCTAAACTGAAAACTAAAACATAAAGCTTCTGCTAGATCATCCCATCTCAACCTGGAATCCGAGCTCACACACTGGTCTGTGGATCCTCGCTATCAACAGTTTACTTCTTAACTGAAAAAAGAATATAAACAGATTCACAAGAGTGAGCTAACTAGCTCAGTAAGTCACAATGACAATACTGAAATTAAACAATGATCAAATGAAATGATTTATAAGGATTAAGTCCCTGTTAAGCAATGATTAGAATTGGATATTTTTTAAATTTTAAAACCAAGGTAAGGTTGCTGATCAGTCACGCACTAAACTCCAACAAGGCACACAACTCTGCTCTATATATTGCTTCCAAGGTACAAATTGGCCAAATATGACCACCAATCTGGTCCACATTTTAGAATACCATCCAATTCTATAATATCAGTATGATAAATGATGTAATTCAATACAACAAACTCATAAAAACATGGATAAAGCATCTGTCTCAAAGCATATATAATTCATGACTACCATAAAGGTATAATAAGGTGTGTATGAAGAATGGCTTTAAGCTTGTAAAAGAATCATGTAATAGAAGAATAAAGGTTTAAGGGTTATACAAAGATTTGGTTTTTGATGTTACAAGGAATTGTAGAAAGTATGAGTGTTTATACGTTTGGGTAATCCATTTAAGTGAATGGTATATGGTGTATATGTATTTGTGGAATAGTATCGCATGTATGTGGTTCAGTATCTCTGAGAATCCAACAACTAATGGTTTATAATGAATAAGACTCACGGTTCAAGTATCAAATGATTCGATTTGGGTTTAGGGTTAAGCAATTCAAAGCACTTGCAATATGAAACTGGAAATATTTGAAACATATCTCGAGAAGGTTCAGAACCCTTGCATAATTATCTCAATTGACTTTCACTCCACTTGCGCTCGTCTATCGATTCTATCCACTGACCACTTGCTTTCCCTTTGTGGGCCTCGCTTACTCTTCTAGACATCACAAGAATCAGTCAATACTCATTCTCATCTTATTCTAATCGTCACATAGATGTTACAAAGCTTCTATCTACCATTCATTTCACCCAAATCCAATGTACGGATTCAAAGTTATGACGAAAACCGTCAAACATTGAACACATAGACAGATCACACAATAATCAGATAGCACATAGCACGTAAGTTATTCGCTAAACATAAATTTTTAAAGAAGGTTCGTGATTAAAATGAGTTTTCTGGTATTTAATTAGGATATTTGAACATTTTTCGGAATTAAAACAGGTAACAGAATCATTTCATAAATAAATAACAAGGTTCAACCGAATCTGACTTTAAAATCATTTAATAATAATTATCGAGGCTTGAACATAATTTAGAAAAATATTTTAAAACTCAAAAATATTTTTCAGAATTTTTAAATCAAAAGAAATAATTAGATTTTATTAAATTATCAATTAAAATTAATTAATAACTAATTTAGATAATCAAATAATTAATATTAAAATAAATTGACCAATTAAATAATTCAGATTTATTTTTGAATTAAAAATTATTTCTGGAATTAAAACAATAATTTTTTGAATTTTTATATATTAAAAAGAATTTCTGAAATTAAAATAAATAGAGAATATAATTATTGAAGATTTTAAAACTGAAATCCAAATTTTGTAAGTTTTGTAAACTACAGGGACTGAAATTTAATAACACAAAAAGTAGAGGCATAAATGGAAAAATGTCTTTTTTGCGCCTCCGATTTTTTAATATCACGGTAAAAATGGCTAAAGGGTATGAAAATACATACATTAGGAGTCAAAGGGTACGCTCGAAGAGGTAGGGGTTTATGGGTACAAACACATATATGTTAAGGGCCAAAAGATTAATAAACCATAAATATATCTAGCTAGAAATAACAGGTTTTGTGAGAAAATCTATCAATTAACGGAAAAATCAGTTTAATCAGTCACATATAAGATTAATTATATATGTATAACTAAAATAAAAAACAATATGGATCACAATTATTTATACATAAAAAATGATTAAATTCATTCTGAGAAATGGTCACATGAATTACAAAAATTTGCTCGCTAATCAAGTTTTTAAGATCAAATCATGAATGCATAGTGTCATAATATGTATATATTATGGTACTAATAAATATAAATTTAAATTTATGCTTTAATTTAGAATAGTTTCAAAACGAATCAAGAGATTAATGATACTAACTTTAATTTTGAGACCCTCAGTTACAAATGTGATAAATGAACAAAAGATTAATTAGACTGAACCAAGTCATGAAAAGACCTCTAGATGGTAATATGGCACACCACCATAGCAAGGGAGAAGCCTATCAAATGTACCTTATAGAAAGTTTGATATTCACACCAAAGATCATAATATGTACGAGGGCACAATGACTTAATTCAAAACTACTTTTAGTACGGTAAAATAGTAACAGAAAAATAGGTAATATAATTCGGAAACTTCTATAGTTATTATCCTAGGCTTACCCTTTTTTTTGGAACACCTGTATTTCAACATGACAAATAGTGAGAATGTTGTTGTTTTGCAGCATTTAAATTTTATGATTGAGCTCCTAGAGACAGCCTTAAATATTTGTAACTCAATCAAACTAAAATATAGAAGAAAGAAAGGTGAAAAGCCTTAATAGAGTTGAGTTCGATATACATATAAAAAGGTAACGTTCGACACATGTAGCACAATCTCAGTTAATTATCACAGAAACAATTGAAGCATCTGGCACTTTATGTTATGGAAATCCGTGACAAACATTACTTCAAGAAACATATATCTTAAAACGAATCGACATGCCAAAAACCTTACTTAGAACGATAAATTAGGGCTACATTAATGCTATCAATATTGATCTTCCCTAAATAATATTGGATAGACCTTATTTAGAAATTAATTTATTTTTAAAATGACTTGCCACGATGTTAAAATTAATTCATTCCTGTTGTTACTAATTAATTTGGAATGGACTATCGAGTAAAGGATTGAAAAACTTGAAAATATTTATGAATATTGAACATCTAATACACAAATATGTAATAAAAAAATCCAATATTTCAGTTAGGTGTCTTGAGGTGGAATGTTATGTAGTGGGAGGCCGGCCGAGCACGGATCTGGGCTTATCCGGTGGAAAGAAAGAGTTGATATTATTTGTGAAGGGATTATTTTTAGAGATAGTCAAGGGAATGTAAATTAGAAATATCATGATTGGAGGACAAAAAAGCCACAATATTAAGAAATCAACTTAAATAACATATTTAGAAGATATTTGCAAAAAAAATAGAGTTAATCAAGGTCATGTGGATTCAAAATATCATGAAGGAAAAAAGGTTAATATTGTACCCAGCACGTAACCAACTCCGGGTTAAAGATTTTTATTTATGACGTAAATATTGCTCTAGTGATCCAAACTCTTTTCTATGATTTGTTGACGGACTACTTAGTAGTAGTCTTCTTACTTATATTAAATAAATTTACTTTCTGCGAGGTGGGATTAAGGTTTTAAAGCACTCGACACTTCATAATATGAATATCAATATCCTCATGGTGAAATCAATTTTGTTGATGTGATACATGATAATCCTAGATACATCATCATTTCAATACGAGAATAACACTTACTTTCACTTACTTTTATCTAGAATAGATCATTAAGCAGTAACATTAACTTGACCAAACGTATATGAAGTAATTTCGGTAGCTTAGTGATGTTAGTCGTTATCTTCTTCTTGGGTGATGCTCTTTTTGGCTTTCCTTTTAATATGTTTCATATAGTCTATCACAAATGAATACCATCTAGGGGATACCTTTCAACAATTTCTACTTACCAAAGAATTAATGGGCATCAAGTTTACATGAGAGAGTTTCTAAGCCCTATTTAACTGTATATGAAGAATCTCTTCTAGAAAAATGCATTAATCGGCTATCATCAGTGGAGTTCCAATGAGATAAGAACAAATTGCTCAAAACTTCGAAAAACTCTCCCACTCAAACCCTAAAATCATACTGATTTGTGTTGATATATCTTTATCATGGTTATATAGGCCATCCCTGAAAATAAAAATATAACGTATGTTCACTTGGACTCGTGCTCTTTTACTCTGTTGAGGGGATAGTAGACTGGTCAAAATTGCATGATCATGCTCTAATACCATATATACAGAGCCATATATACAGAGTGTTTATTGAGTCTCATTATTGTGTATCAGCTCCAACTCATTAAATTACTATTCTCTTATTACAATGAGAAATAAAATTGATAAAAATCATCTTACTTTATATATATAAATAAATACATATTATAGGGGCAGTGGCACAATGCAATTGAACAATTTTAGTATATGACTCCCTTTTGAATGATTGAATTTTTCAACAATTTGCATATTTCTTAATTATATTTTGTGCAAATTTTATACACCTACAACCTAATCATATATCTAAAGGCATAGGTTGAAAATAGACAATTAGACAATCATTTTCTTAGTTTTGTATTTGGAAAAAAATTACTAAAATCTGTTTCCAATATTTTTAAAAGCAGATCTTTTGTTATCATATTTGGAAGGAAAGAAAGGCACCGGCTCATGATAAAGGATGCTTTGAGCCTTAACAACTTTTTGATGGGATCGTGATCGATTTCAAAGCAAAATTAGCTAGTTCTTTATGGTTCTCTAATTGAGATCTTTTGTTATCATATTTGGAAGGAAAGAAAGCACCGGCTCATGATAAAGGCTGCTTTGGGCCTCAACAACTTTTTGATGGGATCGTGGTCGATTTCAAAGCAAAATTAGCTAGTTCTTTAGGGTTCTCTAAACTAGTTTCTACTAGGCCTGAGTATATTTTTTGATTGCTTTCTATCTTCAATCTGCTTGTAGATTGATTATAGATAGTCCCCTCTATGGCCTGTCATAGAGCATGGGTTTATCCCTTGTTTTTCTTAGTTTCTGCAATATATAGATACTCTGAAAAAAAAAAGTCCAAAAAATATCCCATTACCAATTTTAAATAAAAATCTTATAATAGTTTACTGGCACTAATGTAAAATTTTCTAGATAATTTTAAAAAACCATTTTGATCAAATGATTAATCAAGTACCCGTTTACGCGTTTTGATACACTTGTACATTTGTATTATCACTACATAATTTATATTTATGTTTTAATAATTATTGGGTGGCAAAAGTATCCCTTGTCGATTATAAATTTAAAACTATAACATTTTAATATACAAGATAATAATAATACTTATTTTTTTTGAAGCAAAAGGGACAATTTCATTATGTAGGAAAAAAACATTGTTGCAATTTAAAGAAAAAGGAAATCCAGCCAATTCATGGGCTACTTTGTTGGCTTGCTTTTAATAAATCTAAGCCACACATCTCCCCACTGCCTAAATTTAATACTTATTATAAATTTAATGTTACAATTATAAATATTGAAAAACATATGGAATCAACAACTAGATAAAAAGAACATGGCCGCGTATTGTTTTGAGTTCTTCACTCGAACAAGTTTCCCCGCCCAACTAGGCCTTTAGCTGACGTAGGCAATGTCTTTCTAAAGTTGCTGGGAAGACCTTCGTACTTCATTTCAATGAACTTCCCTATTGGTGTAGAACTGGATCCCCTTCTATTTTTCAAGAAACGTATAGCATGATTGATCATCTGTAGTTTAAGAAAAAAAATTGGATTAATAAAATTAATGTGCAATTAATCATTTCATTTGTATCATATATTAATATTCATTCAGAATTTACACAATGGATAAGATATACCTCTTGGTAAGCAGGATGTGGGAGCATATATATATAAGTATTAGGCTGAGCATTCATAATCAGAACCATTGTATTGATGAAATCCTTGTAGTAAGAAATTTATCTCTAATTAGATGTATGTTAAGCTTTGTACATGACGCTTTTATAATAACCAAGACATCCATCATCATGGATCAAGGGTATACTTTAATGTGGTTTGTTAGATTAAAAACTAATCTGATGGTTGTAGAAACAAGATTTGTTTTGACACATGTTAAAATTAAAATATGATTCCTTAGAAATATGTGAAAGGAATTTGTGATTTTTATACTATAGACATGTGTCTTATGGTAATAATAGAGATACTTCAAAATTTTTAAAGAATTTTTATTAATGAGGAAAAGAGGAGGAAAAGAGTTGTGTTTCCTATATCTGGCTATGTGTCTTATATATTATAATCTTTATCTTAACTTTTGAATTTGAATTATTATTTTCAACAATTTGAGTGATAGGACACCTTCTATAATTTTATAATTCTTTTGTTTTAGAAATAAAAATACACTAACAATGAAAATTTGATTGATGATTGTAGTATTTTTAAAAAAATTATTTTGTAAAATTTGATATATAGTTATTAGGATAGCTACTTAGCTAGCATCCATTTCTAATTAGGTAAAAACTGCTACTCATTTATATAGTAGAATAAAATAATATTATTTTACCAACACATAAAGATTCTTAATTATTTTTTTGAATCAATTATTAATTATACACAACTCTACCGATAACCAACCTAATACATCTATTAGGATATTGAATATTAGCTTGTAATATGTGTAAATTTTCAATATTTGAAATATCATTAATATATAATTAATATTGTTGGAAAATAAAATGATCTAAAACCGTTAAATAAGTTATGATACTATGTTAAGTTTATAGTCAGTGTGGTTTCTTGCAATAAACTAAATGGATTCCCTACCAAGCCTAAAAAAATCACTAGCTTCCCCAGTGTTCCTGCAAACACATTGTTTTCTAATTTATCTCATTATTTTAGCGAAAGGAATGGAGGAGGTTCTAATTCGGTCCTCAGTCCCAACCGTGCGTCCAACAAGCGGGATAAACTATTTATCCAGGTTGCGGGCACTGCCATTATTGCTACACATGCATGCTAATCCCGATCACGTTTAACGGATAGGTGCATAATGTGGAGTTGGCAGATCTTGCTACAAATCTTGTTCTGAGCAGAGGCAACTTGAACGCGGTGTTTTTGGATGAATAAATTGACTTGTAGTCAAAAAGAATATACCATGATTAAATTTACTTAAAGTCTAAATATGCAGTCGACTCTGAGGCTTGGTGAACAAAAATGAAGTTGAATACTTGTACTAATATTTGCTCGATATTGAGCTATTTATGGATTGGAACTCAATTAATATTAACTTCTAATTAAAAGTAGTGCTTAGTTGTTTTAAGTACACAGTAAACAATGTCTCTTAATATACTATTTAAAGATTGGATATGCTAAAAATTAATGGTAAGCAACGAGTCGGAACCAACAGAAACAGAATTGCAAGATACGAGAACCGAAATATGAATATTTTAAAAACCGAACCAGAATCGTTTATAATGAAGAATCGAACCTTAAAATTTGATTCGGTTCAGTTCCGAACCGAAAGAATTAAATTTTTATTATATTTCAAATTTATATATTTCTATATACAACTTTTATCCTCGAATTTTTAAAAGTTGACTAATTTTGAATATTTACTGTAGTTAAAGAAATTATTTTGTAGATTTAGGTCATTTTACATTCGACTACTCTCTAAAGTTAATAAAATATATATTCATAAAAATAAATGAAACATCTTTTATATTTAAACAAATATATAATATATCATTAAATAATATTGTTCATATATAATTATAAATAAGAAAATATTATATTGTATAACATTATATATACGGTTATGTTCTTACGGTTCTAAGATGTTAAGAACCGAACCGCCCTGACAACCGAATTTTTTATAAAAATAGGAATCAAATCGGACCCGAATTAGTTAAGACCTGGACAGAAATGAAAGTTTTTGTTCGGTTCGGTTCTCAGTTCTGAATAGAAAAATGCTCACTCCTACTAAAAATACGCTTACACCATGATTCTGAAATTTGTGTAACCACTAAATTTGGATTTGGATATCTTTAATTTTTTTCACGAATCCTTACTCTAGATGTTGTACTTGAAAAGAAATATGACCAGTTATCCTTGGAATCATTTTCTATGTAATACTTATCTAGTTATCAAGAATTTACAAGTCTTTTTGTTCCATGCACGTACTTATAAGTTATGAATTTAATGTAAAACTATTTTCTATCGATTATAAAGATAATTGACTAATTTTGTGGAATTAAAGAATTTACAACGGTGTTACAAAATAAAATACTTTACCATTAGTAGAGAATTTAAGATGAATTGTAATTTTTTTATAAATTGATAGTTTTTCTACTATTTAAACAAAACCAACAAATTTAATTAAGTAAACTATACCTTTAGTTGTAAAAAAATGTCGTTACGTAGATAACATGTGATGCCTTCAAAATTCGGGTCAGAAGTTTGAGGTTCAAAACACACACAAACACACAATATATGAACACGTTTCTGAAATAATGTATGCAATGACCCTACCTTACACAACCACGGATCGCAACAAGTTAAAGTATGAACATAAGGCACAACCTTAATTATATTACATCGTGCCAAATCTCAACTAGTTTAACTTACATCTGGATAATAAAGCATTCTTACAGACTTGCTAAACTCAAAACTAAAACATAAAGCTTCTGCTAGATCATCCCATCTCAACCTGGAATCCTAGCTCACACACTGATCTGCGGATCCTCGCTATCAACAGTTTACTTCTTAACTGAAAAAAAAAACATAAACAGATTCGCAAGAGTGAGCTAACTAGCTCAGCAAGTCACAATGACAATACTGAGATTAAACAATGATCAAATGAAATGATTTATAAGGATCAAGTTCCTGTTAAGCAATGATTATAATTCATATTGTGTGGAAAATAAAATGATCAAAACCTTTAAATAAGTTATGATACTATCTTAAGTTTATAGTCAGTGTGGTTGCCTGCAATAAACTAAATATATTCCCTACCAAGCCTAAAAAAATTATTGGTTTTCCCAGTGTTCCTGTTAACACATTATTTTCTAATTTATCTCATTGTTTCAGAGACAGGACTGGAGGAGGTTCTAATTCGTGGTCCTCGGTCCCAACGGTGCGTCCAACAAGCGGGATCAACTATTTATCCAGGTTGTGGGCACTGCCATTACAGCTACACATGCTAATTCCGATCACATTTAACGGACAGGTGCCTAACGTAGAGTTGGCAGATCTTGCTACGAATCTTGTTCTGAGTAGAGGCAACTTGAACGCTGTATTTTTGGGATGATTAAATTGACTTGTAGTCAAAAATAATATACGATAATTAAATTTACTTGAAGTTTAAATATGCAGTCGACTGTGAGGCTTGGTGAACAAAAATGAAGTTGAATACTTGTACTAATATTTGCTCGATATTGAGCTATTTGTGGATTGGACAGAGGGGGGTGAATGTGTTTTTCTGATTTTAGGCTTTTCTTGAAAGATAATGGTTGAACAAAGTAAATTAAATATTGTATATAAATGTGTTCATGCAGAAATTAAACTTGCATAAAATAAAGAACACAGATCTTCAAAACTCACTTAATTTTTGTATTAATAATTAAGATGCTTTGCTACAAAATTTCTAAGCTCTTTAAAGTTAAAGAGCTCAGCTTCTTCTCGAGAGTGTTATAAGAATTTTTTATCTAAATTGTTACTTCTAACTAGAGGACCAGTGTTAACTTTATAGCTCAGTTAACTGCTGGTTTACAGAGTGGATATAAATATGCTATTAGCTTTTCTAAACTGTCACTTGTCATTTCTATTTATAGAAAAGCAAATCTTCCATTTTTGGCTTAGCATATCTTTAGCATCCCGTGTTTACTTTAATCTTCCTCTGTCAGTTAATCTTTGCCATTGATCTTGCACACTCTTCAAGCTGCTTTTTGAAGACTTGTCAATCCAGCTGTTGGATTATTTATCTTGGATATTAAACTGATCTGCAATTCTGTACTTTGATACTGTACTTCGAGATCTCCAGTTTGATTCATTTGAACATTTGTTATCTCGATAAGTATAAAGGCTTATCGAGATCTCTAGTACTCTATAATGAGTTTGGCTTGTAGAGGTCTTCAACTCATCGAGATCTCTAGTCTTCATAACTTCACTTGACTTGTAGATATCTCTGAGTTCTCGAATGGATATAGACATGTCGATAACTCTGAGTTCTCTAATGAAGGAATGACTTGTCGATATCTTTTTGAGTTCTCGAGTAGCTTTCCTGACTTCTCTACTCCCGGTGGATATTGCATATCCGTTGAGTAGATATTGCTCATCCGTCGAGTAGATGTATAGCTTTTCCATCGAGTAGATATTGCTCAACCATCGAGTAGATGTATATCTTATCCGTCGAGTAGATATTGCTCATCCGTCGAGTAGATGTTATTCATCCATCGAGTGTATATATAGCTCATCCGTCGAGTAGATGTTGCTTATCTGTCGGTACTCTCTTTAGTTTGAATGACTTCTCGATAAGTCATTCTGGAGTTCTCGAATGACTTCTCTATAACATTAAATCTGTGACTTGTAGAGATCTTGACTTAGAACATTTTTCTCCAAACAGATTTATTCAAGTCCAAGCTTCTTCAAAATTCTTCTGAGGCATGATCTTCTTGATCTTCTTCCCAATAGAATCCTTAGGCTTGATACTGTTTTAGGAAAAAAACTATAGTCTGCTCCTTTGAATTTTTATAGACTTTAAGTGTTACAAGTACATAATATAAATTTAGATAACAATACAACTTACTTAGGGTTGACAAGTTGTCTTAGTCTTGTTAAAGTACGGGCATGTCTTTTACAACAGGGGCCGAGGGTATTTTGATATATTTTTGGATCATGAAGGCATGTGGTATTCTTAGAGTCAAAACATGAGAAATTGGCCATTTTAAGACTTACATACGATCTCATATTGCCCAAGCATTGTTCAGTAAGATTTTTATAAAACCAGATTACTTGACGCTTGGAAGTCTATGATGCATAAGCGGAATCAAACATGGTTCAGGCCCAAATCAAATTCTTTGATGCTTGTATGCAAGGGTTCAACCACAAAACCTCTACCTGAAATTAAACTATAGAAGGCCTAACATGAGAAATGTTAAACATGGATACATTCTTAAGATAGTCTATATGCGAAAAATGGTATAGTGTTTAGTGACCAAGTACTATACCTCAAAGGTACTAAGAAAATTAACCATTAGTAAAGAATAGACAAAATTTAAAGTCGCTAGGTCGTAATCCAATTTATGGGTCAATCTTGGATTATAGGTGAAATGTCTTTTTATGAGTCGACATAGACATAAAGTCAAAGGTCCATTGATGGTTTGACCTAAATACAATGGTAGAGAGTAGACACAACCTAAAAAAGCTTGATTACACTAATAAGTTATAAAAATCACTTGTAGACATGATAGGACAAAATAACATATGTTAAGTCAAATGGGTGAATGAAATATAATTTTCTGAAGGCCAAAGGTTTACTTGTGCAAGTGCATAAAGTATGATTTATCGGATGAATTGTGCTCAAAGATTACCTCATGGGTTGCTTCCTTTATACACATATTTTTTTAGATAAATTTTCAACTTACTTCAACAGAGCCTAAGAAAATTAGTTACAAAAATGGGTGAGATGAAGGCATCAGTGAAATTTAACTGAAGTTATTATTTTTATATTAAATAAATTTTTTATTCTCACTTCATAAATTGCTTAAGTTTTTTTCTCGGACTAGTTCCAGAAAATAATGTGGAATTGTTGATACCTTCAAGGCTCAAAGAGTCGTTGGTCATTTTTATTCTTTGAGATGGATAGAGGTAGAGGCATGTGTACTTCTAAAAAGCCAATGGACTGTGCATTGTCAATGTAATAGAATTGACTTTAATTATAACATGAGTGCATGTATTGGGGTTAAATCCAATATGTGGTATGAGCTTGGTGATAGAAGAAATAATTGGATTGGGTAATAATTGTACGTGTTAATAATTATTATTATAATGAGATTGAATAATAATTATATTGGTAAAATTGATTTTTGTATGTAGGTGTGTTTGTTTCATCCTAACAAGTGGTATCAGAGCCTAGGTTCATGGTGAATTGGGATGGAGGAAAAATCGAGGTTCAGTTAGTATGGTGGAGTACGTTGATGGATTTGATAACAAAGTTACATGCGGTATGGCGGTTGACTTGCACAGTGGTTCAATTCATTCGGACTCGAGGTGGAAGATGGACAGGATCATTGTAATAGTTTTAATGATTTGATGGTTGATCAACCAGGTGAAGAATTCAGATGATGCTCGTGATGTTCTTCAAAAGAGGCTGAAGGATTGTGAAAGCAAGGATCGGGTGACTCAATGCTGAAATGAGGTACTCACGATTGTTACACGTGATTTTAGTGATTTTCAAAAGTTGGAAGAACGGGATGAAAGGATTCTTGTTCGAGGGGAGGCATTGGAGAACGGACGTCTATGACTTGATGGTGACTATTAATTCGGTTGTGAAATTGTATTGGGTTGAAGGGGAGGATTGTTGGGGTTAAACCCAATATGTGGTATGGGCTTGGTGATATAAGACATAATTAGATTGTGTAATAATTATATGTGTTGACAATTATTATCATAATGGGATTGATTAATAATTGTATGGGTATACAATAATTATTATATTCAGATTAGGTATGTTTTGTTGGCTAAGTTTGTGATGGCTATATATACATAATCATGTTATTATTTTGATGTATGCTTAAGAGATATAGTCATCTTAGGTATCGGTTAGGAGATGCTTGAGCATTGGTTGGCTCAAGTATCGATTTTAACACCGTCGGGGTGTTATTGTTTGATTGGTAAGAGTATGCTCAAGATGTAGGACTTAAGTATCGCTCGAGAGTGGATGCTTGAGTATGTTAGGCTTGAGTACTCTAGTTTTGATTGTATATTATTGATAACTGTTTTGATTAATAATTTAAGTTGGGACGTGGGTTTTCCACATCAAATATATTATTGTGTGTGTACTCCGTATTGGTAGAATGGAATCTCATGTGTGTGTGTGTGTGTTTCCTCCTAACATGCATGTCCATAGATTGTTTTGATGCTAAAACGTGTAGGCTTAGTTCAATGAATGTCAGCTCATCAGGCTCTGCCCAATGAGTCTCACCACAAAAAGGCTTAGCCTAATATCAAATATACACAAGCTTATTCAACTGCCACAACATAATCAAATTAGTATATTATTTCATAAGGAAATATATTCTAGAAGAGTGGGTTGCGCCTTAAGTAGAAGACGTAAGAGAGAACAACGTGGGTGTGATTCTCTGTATATAGAGGTACGTGGGTGTGATTCTCTGTATATAAAGAAATCTATCAAGCTCATCCTTAATTACATACAAAATTATAAACCCTAAATTAAAGTCTTATACGATTGACCCGGCCTATAAATTCTCAATTTTGACACTCAATAACTAACAAGAATTAGATTTTAAGAAACATAAAACAAACAACCTCAATAACGAATGTCGTAATAACTGCCATGTGTATGTCATTTCTATGCTCCATGATTCTAGTATTATGTTTATCCAATTTGATGAATTGAATAAAGAATGTTCCCCTTTTGTCTAAAGAAAATGTATCTATTTTTCTCATTCACTTAATGAAGTTTTATAATTAATTGAAATAAGATAGCAAATTATATTAACCAATTTACAATGCATGTGATGGTGATCAACTTTTTATAATTGCATATTCCATTTAACAAGGGGTTAAATATCAAAGTATCATCTATATTAATGGAGGTATTATTTGAGTCACTAAAGTCATAATAAATATCGAATATATAACTCTAAAAATGTGATTGAGAAGTAAAAATAATTTTTATTGAGTTATAGACATTTCTCTTGAATATTACCATAACTAAATGAAAAATCATGGATTTTATAGTATTTTAGATAATATATTCATATTTTTTAAATTTAAATTACTATTTATTTAGATTTTTAGTTATTTTATTTAATTTAATTAAAAATAATTAGTGAATTGTCGATTTTTTTTTAAATCTAGATATACCATATTAAATACTGGAATTTACAACTTTTCATTTGGTTGAGGTATCATCCAAAAAATTGTGTAGACCTCGACCAAATTAGCTGCCACATCAACCGATATATGTAGTTGACTTTAGACGGATGAATGTTAAGTCTCGCCAAATTAGCTGCCACATCAACTATTGACCTACCTTGTTAGTTTTTACCTGATCCAAGATTAATCCTAATCAAATTACAACCTGATCTATTTAAGTAAAACAAAAACCCACTCAAACCCTAAATCAATATAATATCCCTAATTTCATATTTTCCCCAAATCACTTCTGCACATTTTTCATACATACAAACTTGAATTGTAAAGATAGTGACGACACAGTTGGGGATTTAAGTGCGTTTAATTCATAAAAGAAGTAGAATATTGAAGATGGAGATGAAGTCGATTTGGTTTCAGAAAAAGATGGAGAAGTTGAAGAATATAGAGATCAAGTCGTATGAACAAAATAATCACTGTATATTTCATCCTCTAGAAAACAATCACATCATGTGATTATGGGGTTTGAACAAAGAATTTGAATTAACAGAGTTCTTCGAAGTGGATATGGGAGTAGAAAGATAAACCCTAATAAAATCAAAGAATAAACTAAGAAGAGAAGAAAATATGATGGTTTACTAGTTGTAATATGTGGGTTTTAATTTGGCCGAGTGGGTACAACGGTCTCATAATTTGGAACATCCACATAGGTTAAACGTATGTCATGTAAGCGAGCTACACTACAAGAAAAATGTTAATAGACATCACACATTAGACATCGGTCACTGATGCCACTGATGTCTCAAACATAATTGACATCACCCCGTGTTTATTCGATATCTTTCTATTTTTAAGACACCGTCTATTTGAAAACCGATGTCTTAAGTTGAGTTTTTTAATATGGAACGCGCGGCCTCCTCAATTCTTTTCCCCCTTAACAAAATTTTTATTCCCTCCTTGACAATTTTAGGTTTCCCCCTCTCAAATTAAATAAAAACTAAAAACTCTCTCATTCTCACTCCCTCTCACATCTCTCTCACATCTCTCTCACAGCTCTCTCTGTCTCTCACAGCTCTCTCTCACAGCTCTCTCTCCGACAAGAACACACCCTTCTCATCACTCACTCACTGCTACTCACCACCTCTCACCACATCTGCTATGCTCTCTTTTTCTCTCAGCTTTCTCTACTCTCTTCGCTCATCAGCTCTCTCTCTCTTTCAATTAGGTTATTTCTCTTTTCGTTTTCATATTATAAAGTAAAATTAATTGGTCTTCTTTGCATTAATCGAAACCCTGGTTTTTTAAATCGAAACCCTAGTTTTTTAATCAAAATCCTTTAAATCGAAACCCTAGTTTTTAGAATTGGGGATTTTTTACAATAAAAATCCAAATTGAAGTACTGTATGGTGTTACTAATTATTTTGAATTTGTTTTATACAGGAATTGCAAATCAATCATGATACGTGGCTTCAAGTTCTGGATATTCTTTCTACCACACAAAAGCTAAATATGAAATTCTTAGCAATCTAGGTCCGTTTAATGTCATACTTAGTTTTATGTTTTTTTACTTTGATTTGTTAGAATTAATAAAGGAGAGATGGCTCGATATGACAGAGCAATGAACGTGTTCTCACCGGAGGGTCATCTACTTCAAGTGAAATACGCTATCGAAGCTGTCCGTAAAGGTAACGCCTCCGTCGATATTAGAGGTAGTGATACTATCGTTCTCGGTGTTGAGAAGAAATCACATTTTACTTAAATATCCTGAAGCCATTTTGCTTGATGACTGATGTTATGTTTGATTTGGTATTTATCGGGTGGTTAATTTGGTTTGATGATTTTTATAGCTACGTTGCGGAATTGTAGAGGTTTTATATTTTTGTAATTGGAATGTAGTATTTTAGGCATGTAAGAAATGATGTTATTTTGCTTGATGTTTTTGACATTATGGTCTGATTAGTGGATTTTATTTTTCTTGTTATATTCCAGAACTGTAGTGATTTTAGTTTCAGTCTGCAGGTGGGTTTTAGTAGTGAAGGAGCATATATCTCATGGCCTAAATGGAAATGGAACCTGTAGAAATCATTTCATGGTAGCACGTATAAAACATGAACAATGATAACTGACATGGAGTACCTTAATTTGCAGATTGGTAATGCATACATAGACGAGGAAACTCAATTTAAAGGAATAATAGATTACTACTGGTCACATGCTTTACTATCTATTGCATGTGCCTTACTACTCTAAGATTGATACTGACAGTATCACGTCTGAAGGAAAGTAAAAAATAGAAGGGAGGGAGATAAGAGACTATAGTAGTAGATCTGATAGATTATTGGTAAAAGATGATGAAAGATTTGTGAAGGTGAGTGGAATGAGCAAACACGTGAGAAGGAACAAGTTGTAAAAATCCATGAAAGACAAATAACTGTTATATAACGTTGTTATCTGTAGTGGTGTAATTGATTATACGGAAGCCCCAACAACAGTCTTGCCAGTTATCAAGGAACTTATGAACAGTGACATATGTGTCTGGCTATATAGGTGAACAAGAATTTTGCAATCCATTATACCCTTCAACCTACCTTATCCATACTTCTCTTCCCCTTCATATGTTTTTAGCCTTTTTCCATTCCATTTTCCGCAAGCAGTTGGTATCTTTTCTATAGTATATATTACATTTGAAGAAAACCTAATTTTATACTGCATATTGTGCTATCTAATCAAAATAGAGTAATCTGAGCTGTTTGAAATGTGTAAAACTTGTATTTCTATTGTTTGCGTTTTTGTCTACTGAATTTACACATCTGAGACATGTTAACAAAATCATGGAAATTTCTTAATATCTCTTAAACAGTGTATAGAAGTAGAACTATATTATGATTACTACACATTCTTTTTAAATTCTTCTGTTTTCTCCAGCTGACAGGAGAAAGAACGCGTTGTGTATGTTGATATGAGTAACCTTATTATTTGCCACTCCATGTATTATGATAATCTGTTTTGTTTCAGATGCATTGGTTCGTTAGGCATCAATAATTCTTAAGTGTAGTATATTGATGTACTACAAAAATAGCAGGGGTAGAATGTACCGTAAGCAGGTGAGCCAATGTACACTAAAAACAAAGGACCTAAAATATTTATGTTAGTATCACCACATAATAAAAAAAATTGTGAAAGAACTTCATACAAGATATTAACTCTTTGTAGATTATATTTCTTTTCTAACTGTAAATGTTTTTCAAGGGAAAAATGTTAACTTTAGTCGAGTATGTTGTACTGCTATACCGTGCTTTCCTTCCGGCTCCAGTTTGGTATCGTTTCTTTTCGAACAATGAATATGGAAGCCTCTTTTCATCTCTAATTGCGGGGCTGTACTTGACTTTTAAGCTCATATCTATCGTTGAGAAGGTATGATTCTCTATGTGTTTGATGTATTAAGTGATCTTTGTTTTCTTATATATTGTTCCTGGTTTAATTATATCTAGTATGTAAAAGTAACAAACTGGGAAACTAATGTTAAGTTCTTTGGGTTTCCCTCAGGTTCAATATCTCTTTGCTTCTTTAAAGGCTATGCTTCGCACAGAGATTCAGTATGGAACTTATGCTACATCGGAGCAGGTGCACTACTTATATTCAGTATGGAACCTTTTCATGAGGTTGTTCCTATGTGTTTTAAACCATTACTTTTATCCATCTCATTTGCCCCAATTAGATATACTGCTATGGATGTTTTTCCTGCAAACAGGTTAATGAAGTTTTTATAAAGCTTTGTGTAAAAATCCATGAAAGACAAATAACTGTAACATACATATTATGATTTTTTTTTGTCAGGTGTTATGATTTAAATGTTAATCAAATGAAGTAACAAATTCATCTTATGTGTAGTGGCATCAGTGTCTGGCATCAGTACAGCGGGGACACGGATGGCGTAGTGTCAGTGACAACAACAAGATATGCCATAGACTATCTTCAAACTACAGTCAAAACACAATGGTACCCCTTGTACACTAAGGCTGAGGTACATATACTACATTATCAGCAAGCACACACAAAACCCTTCCTCTAGTTGTCAAATCACGAATCATTAATTTCTTCGATGATGTTTTTCATGGTGGGAGGATATGCAGTTGGATACAAAAATTTGACATTTGTGACTGTAAGGGGATCCCGACATTTTGTTCCAAGTTATCAGCCTTCTCGTGCACTTGCTTTGTTCTCTTCCTTTTTGGCTGGAGAGCTTCCTCAAACAAATGTCTCCAATATCCTAAACACTTCCTCATGAGGTCGCCATCCGGAGTCTATTATTACTAGACTAAACATTACTGGCTATGCAATAGGTATATAACTTACGATCATTATACTTTTGGATAAACTTTGCTTGTATAAAGTTAATAACATGCAGTGTTTACTTTCCTTGCTCATCAGATGTTGTCCAGCAGTTAATGGAGCTCTTTTAGAAGATAATATGAAAGACGAGTACAGAATGACTCAGTGGCATCTGAGTTTTATCTGTAAATGTTAGGCAGCTAATTGTTCATATACATCATGTCTTACTTTTATGGTCATTAGTGTTTAGGTATATGTATAGTAAATCTGCTATGCAGGAGAGAGTTTAAGAGATATTACTACTGATTGAAGAAATTTTCAATATACTGGCTACCTGTTTACATGGTCTTACATAAATCTTATTTATTTCTTTTTGTGTTAGCAGTGTTTAGCACTTGACATGTATATAAGAAAAGCTAATGTCAAAAAAGATAATGTACATCACTTTAAGGTAAAACACTGATGTCAAAGAAATCCAGGTTCAAGTCTAAATGAAACATAGAAATCACTTTATTTAAGATAAAACTGATGTCAAGTGACATTATAAACATCACTTTTAACCAAACAAAACTGATGTCAAAAAACGCAATGTACATCAGTTTCAGACAAATAACTGATGTGAAAGACTAACATGTTCAAGTCTAAATGATACATATACATCACTTCATTCTAGAAAAAAGTGATGTCTATACGCTAAATTAGACATCACCTTTCATTAAAGAAACAGATGTTTAATATGCCATTTTACATCACCTCTGTCAAAATTATCGATGTTTTTGTGACAAAAAACATAGCTCAAGATGTGTTTAACATGTTTAATTAGGTGTAATTTAGTTATTAAATAATTTATTTATAGCATTTTATGTAAATAATCAACACATAGACATCTGTTTTTTAACTAAAATAGATGTCTAATCAAGTATAGACATCGGGTATCCACCGATGTCTAGAATAGACATCACCGACATCAATATCGGTTGTGAAACAACATAGACATCGGTCAAAAAGCGATGTCTATGGACTTTTTTCTTGTAGTGCTAATTCAGCTTTTGGTCCTATATTTAACATTACTAATGGTGGGTGACTTGATTGAAAATTTTAAAAAGTATAGTTATTTGATCGAAAGTTTTTAAAATTGAATGATTCAATTGGGAGTTTGTATTGAGTTGAGTGATAAATTTGTCATTTAACATATAATACATCTTTAGTGGAGGGCAGCAAGAGGAGTGTCAATGTCATGTGGCATAACGTGGCATGACAACCATGTTAGCACTCCATTGAAGTTGCGGGATGTCATTAGGGTGTCAAGTAAATTGACATGACATGCCAACTTGAGATGCCAAAAGTTGGCCTCGTATAAATTAGGGTGTCTACTTCATTTGTTATCTTCTTAATGTATAAAATATTATTCTTCTATAATTCTATTATTCAATTTTTTGTTAGATTAGTGAAGTTGGAATCTTGAGGTGTCAACCATTTTAGTGTTTTTTGAAAGAAGTGTGCTAAAATTGATATAGAAGAGAGATAATATAATATAGAGTAATTTGCAGACTGTGTACCTAGAGTTTCATGATCGTGCACTTTGTATACCTGAAGTTTTATATCTAGCAAAATGCATGCTAAAATTTTAAAAACTTTGCAAAATGCATACTTCCGTTAAATTTGATTTAACAACGATAGTATTTTCTGTAAATAAAGAAATAAAGGAGGACGACCAAGTCATTTTCTCATGTTTGCTTGTCAGCGTATGTGTTGCCAGCGTCTAGGGATGGCAAAATAATCTGATCCGACGAATATCCGATCCAAAATCAAAAATTCTGAATTAACCGAACCCGATTTTTTGAATTTGGATTTGGATTTAATTTTTAAACCCGAAAAGTTTTTGGATATGGATTTTAAGTATACCGATTCGAACCCAATCCGAAATCTGAAACTCGGTCCAAACTCAATCCGTACCCTAAACCCGATAAATATCTGTATATTATAATTATATATATGTAATATTATCATATAATCATTTTATATATTACACATTATAATACATTATCTTTAATTTAAATATATATTATTTATGTACTATACATTATAAAATATATATTAGTGTATAATTTATAGAACATATATATTTTTATAATTATGTTAAAAAGTAACTAATAAAAATTCAATTAAATTTAGTTATTGCATAATTTAAACGGTGATAAGGTGAATAAAAGATCTTATAGTGATAACTCTAATTAATTGGGTATCAATTGAGTTGATTAAAACATTAGCTATACATATAAGAACACAATTAATGTTGTAGTGGGATGTTTAAAGATGACACATTTAAATTAGCTATACAAAATTTTAGATTACAGGTTCGAGTTTTGGATTTTGGATTCGGGTTTCGGGTATTAATATCTAATCCAAAAAAATTCAGGTTTCGGTTATACCGAATCCAATCCAAAATCCGTTGGATTGAGTTCGTTTATTCATTTTTGGGTTCGAGTCGGGTTCGGGTATGATTAAAAATTTTGGGTTCGAATTTGGATTCTGCCATACAGCGTGTATGTGCCAGCGCCGCATACATTATCTTTATACACTTTCAAACATAATTTAAATGACATAACGGTTTATTTGGACATAAAATGAAAATTCTAGAGAAACAAATTATAAAATCTAAACTTCATGTCCATATATAAACCTGTACCGTCAGCCTAAATTAATATTAAAGGATCTAAATTATAAGCCATGTATTTTAATAATTATTATTAAATCACCTATAATTATTTTACTTAAATATACTCCCAATTTATTAAATTAACTTTAACGGAAACATTTATTTAAATTTAATAAATAAATAAAATACGGATAACATAATTAAAATGTAACACGTGCATGACAGTAAGGTAATGAATCAACCTGACTTTTCAGACTATTAAATCTAAACACACAACTTAAATAAACACATTCTTTAATTCAAAAATTCAAAATATCATGAAGGTCAAAACAGCGGTCAAACTTATTAAATCAAAATTATAAAAACAGAGACGCAGCTCCACAAATACGATAATAATTGTCTAAACAGATAATCAAATATATATAATCTTAAAGGATACTATTGCCCATATAAGATTTACCCATAAATTTACCCATAATCCATTTTATTTTTTTACACATAAAACTTTATATTATACAAATATCCATGGATCTATCCATGTTAACCCATATAGAAACTAACATAATATATAAATTTGTACATCTCAATCACTCCATGATTGTAGCAACATGCATAGAAATTTTGAATTTTTTTGAATTCTATTCTTTCAAAACATGATCTTCTAACCCTGGCCGCCTCCATCATCGTCTCCTTCGTTTCATTGCTCCGTCGACTGCATTTACAATCAGTTCAATATCTTCTCCTATCTTCTTTTCTCTTTATAGTTCAGAATTATATACATGGATCCTATCTTCTTTTCTCTTTATTATTATATATGCACGATTTGTTTGTTTTATATATGTTTGTATATTTGTTTTTTATGTTAATAAGATAGTGTTATGTCTTCATCTCCAAAGCTCTTATCATTTTTTCATATTTTTTTAGATGATGGTGTATTATAAATGGCGAAGAAGAATCATTTGGTTCCAATAAACAAATTCTTAGGATTCAAGTTCTACGAAATCAGGTATATATGTTCCCAAGTTACTTAATAATGATACTGATTTTTGTATCTCATTTATTTCTCTGACAATATTTGTAGTTATTTGTTGATATGTTTTATTTCTTATTTTTTTATTATGCAGCACACATGTTTGACGAAAATTCCAATAGAGGTTTGTTAATCAATATGTATTTCTATGAGCAATGTGTTTCTATATTTTATTTCATATGTGTTTGTGTTTATAATTGTTCACCAATATTTTCTTTATTTGTTGCTACATATTTAAAATAACATGTGTTGAGATGATTTTTAAGCTCGAAAGTACATTATAAAATTAGTTTTAAAATCCAGTAATTTTGTTTCAATAGAGTTTGTCTTGAACAAAATGCAATATATCGGTGACTGGAAATCTGTTTTAAGGGAGGTTGATGCAGTATGTGCTTCAAGAGCTAATTAATTTACTCAGGTAATGCAATTCTTGAAAATCACTTCATTATCAATTGTCATTTATTTTATTACCCTGATGCATTTTATCTTCTATATCTTCTAATAAAAAGTAAAATCATTGACATGTATTTCCAGAACTGTAGCGTTAGTGACATCAAGTGTAGTGTCCTCTCCGCACTTTGACAATTATGTAAGGAATGCACAAGTTGGACATTGCTGGTGTTGTGTCAAGGCATCGTCAATATTGGTAACAGTTTTTGTCTTTCATTTTTGGATAAAATTGTTTTCACTCTACTCACCAATTCTTTAACAACATTAAACTGCAGGTATTCTATTTAACTAATTTTTTTATTTCATGTATTTTTAAGTAACATCAATTGATTATATTGTGTAATAAATAGTTTTCAATATCACAACAGAACCAGTCTATGGTTTAGGTAGGTATAAGGGTAATTAAGTATATGTCGTCTGATGTGTCTTGCAATAATGCTTTAATCATATCTGGATTAATTTTTTCTATAATTGTTCATTTCAGATTTCTTGGTTATTTGGGTAAACTTTTAGTAGTGTTCAAACCCGCACAATAAAGGTACAATATTTCTTATCCAGCAAAAAATAGGTCGAGCCTACCAAATATATAAATTTCTTTTATGATTTGTTTTTATTTAGTGATTTATTGTTGCATATCATTTTTATAGGTGTACACATTGAAGTTTTATGAATCGATTTCCTATGGATCTTTATGGTAAATCACCTGAACAAAAATGACTGCCTATTGATCTATTATCAGAAGGAAATGGTACAACCAGTTTCTGAGTGTTCAATACAGGTAATGATAACCTTCTGATTCTTTCAGGATTCTCTGCTGAGAACAAGCCCTTAAATTCCTCGATGATTATTTTCTCATCAAATCCTTTCAGTAATTACATGAAATAAAATGTCTTTGTTATTTGAGCAAAATATCAATTCGCTAGCATTTTCTTTCCAATGCTTTTGTTTTTAATCTGAACTAAATGGTCAAGTACCAATCAGTTAAATCTTATATATAAATAGAAAAGAAGCTTAATGAGTGAATCGCTGATTAATACATCAATATGGTATCAGTCAAGGTTATCATGCATGGTCTAGTCAAGGTATAGATTTGAACATAATTATTTTATATACGTTTAGTACTTGTTAGTTGTGCATATTTGGATCTGTATTTTTTGCATAAATTAGTTGATTGATTTTTGTGTGGTAGAATTATACATCTTAACTTCATTTTTTATTTTTATTTGATTGATTTTTTATTATATATTAAATAGATGTCTCCAGAGAGAGTATTCCATTTAAATTATCGTTGGCTTTAAAAGATGCAATTGCTAATAGCGAGGGAAATAGTATACAATCTATGACCAATAATACCAGCATTGTCAGTTTTGTTGCATGTGCATAACTAGATGCTCTCGATATCAAGCATTACATCTATCATAACAAAATAGATTAAACTTTATTTTACAGTGATTTCAATACGTGTCATCGAAAATAAGGAAATTTTCTCAAAATGATCCAAGGGCTTTATGCATTTTATCTGCAGATGGTGTCATGTAGAATGTAACTCTACATCAGGCTGCAACTTTTGGTGTCACTACAACATATGAGATTTGTATATATCTAGGCAATGGCATTCATAATCTTTTGTTATTTTTGTGAATCTGGGTTTTTCTAACAGCCGGTTTACGTAGAACAATGTATGGATTTTTTATTAAGTTCTTCTCATAGGCGCATCTTCTGTCTAAGTGTCAGGCTTCTCTCATAACTATGCACTATATATATCTACACACTATAAAAATTTGTATATCAACCAAATTTTTAGTCTCTTACCTGTCGGCCATTGTTTCGTGCATCATAGATAAGGAATTTTCAGATTTAATTCCCATACAACATGCTCTTAAAGCACTTTTCATACTTTCACCATTGGAACAAGGAAGATTGAGATTAGCCACAATATTAATAAAAACACTATAATTAATTTAATAGGCACTCTCATATTTTATTCTTTGTAAATAATAAGATTTCAACCCACTATATTTAAACTTTCATCATTTTTTTGACCTAAGATTACCTTTGTTTAAAATTAATACTAATATCATAGTTGGCTTTTACTGCAAACTACTATTTTTACTATTTAATGCTACTGGATTGCTTTTACTGCTACTGTTTTTGCCATATGTAAGCCGGGATTCTTTGAAAAAAGAGCACTCTACTCTTTTAGATTTCCCCTGGACTCTGCTCTTCGGTTGATATATACGGTGTATATGTAGTTTGCTTTAAAATTGACTTATGTGTTTCTGATTTTATTGCTAGATTATTTTACAATAAGTATCACTATCAGCTAAACTGGGTCTTGGAGGGATAACACCTACTGCAAGACAACTATTCAAGTATACAATCGACTAAAATATTAGGATCAACTAAACTGATTCACTTCAGTACCAACTATGGTATGATATTTTTTAAACCTTAGGCAATAAATTATTCCTTTTTTAGATGCAAAATAGTCCATTTTGTTTTATCGTACATGTCTTTCAAATGAGTTAAGATGTATCTAAAAGTGAAGTACTTACAAACACGTAGAGGCATCAGACATATTATAAATCCAACTATAATTGCCATATTTTATAATTTAAAAGAAGTACTTCAGGTGAATAAAATATGTTAGTCTGGTATTATTTCACAAACTGGGATAATTTAGAAATATAAAAGTAGATTATATATAATACATCACTAATTCATAATACAATATAATATCGTCAAAATTAGTAATGTAAAAATAAAAATAATATCGTCAATATAATATCACTAATTCATAATAAAATTTCACATATTCATCAATTAATGTCACATATGCATATTATGTGTCTGGAAGAAGACACATATGTTGCAAACTAAAGTTGTTCTTATGAATATTGTAATGTGAACTGAGTAAAATCAAAGAGATGCTGGAACTGCTTCTTACTATGCCAAATGAATAATACAGACTAAATAGAAAGCAAACAAACGTGAGAGCTAAAAAACAAGGCTCCTCAATAACTACGCTCCTAAAATAGATGAACCACTAACCATTTATTTCCCCTACCTCTCCTAAACTCATGCTACTGTTGCATGACTAAGTCCACAGACAAACTGCAAACGGTAATAACCTAAACACCAACAAATAAATACAAGTTTAGATTAAAAGTTTTAACATATTCCCCCGTAATCTGAACTTGTTAAGATAGATTCTTCACACCTAGAAGGTTCCGCATTCTCTCGAATTTGAATGCTGCAAGAGACTTTGTCAAAACATCTGCACGTTGCTTCTCTGAACAGATATGCTTTACTTTGATTTCACCCTTCTCAACACACTCTCTAATAAATGATAGGCATATATCTATATGCTTGCTCCTACCGTGAAAAACCGGATTCTTGGCTAGATCAATGGCTGATTTATTATCTATATAGATTGTTACTGGACCAAGAAGCTCGCCTGTGATTTTTGATAACAGATTCTTCAACCAAATAGACTGACACGCTGCAGTAGTCGCTGCCATAAACTCAGCCTCACACGAACTAAGAGCTACGCATCTCTGTTTTTGAGAAACCCATGTTACCAGACTATCGTTTAGATAGAAAGCCATTCCCTCCTATACTCTTACGATCCACAACATTCCCCGCCAAGTCACTGTCTGTATATCCCGCTAGTATGTTGTTTCCACTATCGTTCGTGTACACCAGCCCATAGTTCAGAGTTCCTTTTTACGTAACGTAACACACGCTTTGCAGCATTCAGATGCATAGAGGTAGGTTTCTCCATGAATCTACTGATAATACCTACTGAGTAGGCGATATCAGGCCTAGTGTGAACAAATAGCGTAAACCACCAATCAACTTTTATAAAACGTTGCATCAACCTCCTTTCCTCCCTGATCTTTGGTGATGACTTCCTTTGGATCCATTGGATGCTTAACTGGATTGCACTCTCCCAACCCAGCCTTTTCTAGTATCTTTTCGCGTATGCCTCCTGCTTCAACTACGGTGTGACCTCTGTTCTGCTTTACCTCGATGCCCAGGTAGTGTGACAAAAGTCCCAGGTCACTCATATCAAATCTTTGACTCATCTGTGCTTTAAACTCCTCTATGATGGCCTTGCTAGTCCCTGTAATTAGCAAGTCGTCGACATACACTGCGATTATCAAATCATCATCCCCAATTTTCTTAGTATAAACAGCATGTTCATGAGGGCACCTACTGAAACCAAGCTCCTCCAAACATTTGTTCAACTTCGAGTACCAGGCCCTTAGTGCCTGTCGTAATCCGTACAATGCTTTGTGCAATCTGTAGACTAAGTGTTTCTTCCCCCTTTTACAAATCCTTCTGGTTGTGCTACGTATACCTCTTCCTCTATTTCACCATTTAAAAACATTGTTTTTACATCAAGGTGGTGCACCTCCCAGCTATTTTTGGCAGCAAGAGCGAGAAGTAAACGCACTGTCTCCAATCAAGTTACTGGGGGCGAATATTTCTTTGAAATCAATTCCCCTTCTCTGCACGTAGCCCTTCATAACAATCCTTGCCTTATACTTCACTATATTGCCTGCTGCATCTCTCTTCAGTTTAAAGACCCACTTCAAATTTATCGCCTTATATCCATTTGGTAGAGCTGTCAAACGCCATGTTCTATTCTGCTCAACTAACTCTATTTCCCTTTCCATGGCCTATTTCCACAAACAATTTTTTGATGCCTGAGTGTAGTTTTCAGGTTCATCCACAGCCACAAGGAACAACTCGTCTTCATCCAGTTCCATATGTTCAGTATTTTTCATATACTTCGCAAGAGACTTATACCTTTTAGGTGTACTGTTACAGCTTATCCAGACTCTGTACTTGACGAGTTTTGTGTGTGTGAAGACTCTATTGATGCATCTGAATTTGATACGTACCCTGACTCTTCTGGGTTATCAATATCACTTCCAACTGTATTATCCTCTCCCATTGTTTCGTCATTCTGCATTGTATCAATACCCAATCCCGAAACAACAAACTTTACTTTATCTGCAATTTCAGTCTCAAATTCGTAAGCCCAAGCCCATGATTTTTTCTCTTCAAAAATAACGTCCCTGCTTATGTGCACTTTCTTACTCACTGGGTCATACAATCTATATGCTTTTGTCCCAGGCTCCTTACCCAGGTATATTACAGCCTGCTCCTGTCATCCAACTTCTTCATGTTCACAGTTGGAATCTTCATATGAGCTATACAACCAAAGATACGTATATGCCCTACATATGGTTTCTCACCTGACCATGCTTCATATGATGTGACTCAGATACAGCTCATGTGGGCAACCGATTCAGCAAATAGATTGCATGTCATATGGCCTCTCCCCAAAACTGACTTGGCATATTCATCTCCTTGAGCAAACTTCGTGCCATTTCAATCATTGTCCTGTTACGTCGCTCAACCACCCCGTTTTGTTGAGGTCATGTAGGGCGCCGTAAAGTGCCTATTTATGCCATTTTCTTCACAAAAATTTAAGAACTCTTTTGAACAGACTCACCACCTCTGATCCGTCCTTAATGTTTTGATCTTCCTTTCATCTCCGTCCTCTACCAGTGCTTTGAACCAGTTTAAAAGTTTCAAATGTTTCACTATCTTTCTTTCAACAAGTAGCCACATTACATGACTATAATCATCAACCAATAAGAATACATACCTATTTCCAGCCATCATTGAGGGAGTAATTGGTCCACGCAAATCACCATGTACCAACTTCAATGCTTTGCTTGCACTAAATTGTCCGAGTTGGGAATGTTTTTCTCACTTGCTTAGACATTAATACCATGTGCACACACCCTTTAGTTGCTGTAACTTGGTAGTCCTTGCAACATCTGCTTCATCACCAACTCTTGCAATAGCTTTGAAGTTACGTGACCGAACCTGGAGTGCCACAACCACTCTCGACTATAATTTCTAATGAGCAAGACAGTCGACTTCACTAGTGTTAATTATGATTTTATATAGCCTGTTCACGGATCTCTTGACCTTCATAAATAGGGTTCCTTTTGTATCTCGTACCCACAATATCCCCACACATAGAGATCTTGTATGCCGTCTTCAGCCATCTGTCCAAGGCTAATAATATTCTGCAAAGTGCTGGTATAATAGTATACATCATGAGCATACGTTCACTGCCATTCTTGCATCTCATTTGCACCGAGCCCTTTCCTTTTATCTCCACCAATGACCCATCACCAACTTCACCTGCCCTGTTATTTCTTTATTCAATTCCTTGATTTCGACTTTTTCCGGTCATGTGATGCTTGCACCGTTATCTAGGTACCATAGGTTTGACACACTTCATTATCACACTTGTTTTGAATCAATCTCGCGTGATTCACTTTCTCTTCATTTAATCAGCATAACATTCTTCATTATTTTCATCACTTTCTGCCAACAAGAGTGCTGTTCATCATCTGGTACTGAGCATATTCACCTCCTCCCTTTATTCTTTGTCTTGTTTGTTTTTTTACACTCTATTGCGAAGTGACAATACCAAGGCAATTCCACAACGAACTTTGCTCTTGTCACAATTGCTACAAAATGAGTCCTTTCCTCTAAATTTCTGTGAGTTCCCTTCATTTCTATTCGACCTTTTGATCCACTCATCCCTAGTGAGCAATAGTTTGCTTTCCTCCTTGTCTTTCTTCTCCACTCCTCTTCAGTGAGAAGTAACTGGCTTGTGGCTCCATTGCTTTCAATTTTTCTACGTAACTCTCCTCATGTGCTTTCAATGAGCCAATGACTTCTTCAATGCTCATTTGTTCGAGATCACCAAACTCTATAGCAGATATAATTTGTAAGAACTTATGGCATAGCTCTTAACACTTTCTTAATGACATACGCCTCCGTCATCTCATCACCCAAAGTGCGTATATTTGTCCCTAAGCCATTGAGCTTCAGACAGAAATCATCCAGAGATTCTCCCTCCTTCATACTCATAGCCTCAAACTCTGACCTTAGAGTTTGAATTCTCGCCATTTTCACCCGCTCTGCTCCCTGACACAGCACCTTTACTGCTTCCCAGTCCTCCTTCGAGGTTTCTTTCTCCACTATGGACACAAGTTTTCAGGAATTCCCTGATAGATAGCGGCCAACGCGATCTTGTCCTTCTTCTTATCGACTGCAGTTTTCGGGTCCTTTGACGACACTGCTTCCCATATCCCATGAGCTTCCATACATGCCTTCATCTTTAAGGCCCACACTTTGTAGTTCCCCCTCGTTAACATCGGATAACTCAACCCAACTGCTTTCTCCTTGCTTTTCTCGGTTTCCATCATCCTTGGTCTGGGCATACACTTTGGCATGAACCAGATATGCGAGGCTCTAATACGAGAATGTTGCAAACTAAAGCTGTTCTTATGAATATTGTAATGTGAACTGAGTAAAATCAAAAAGATGCTGGAACTACTTCTTATTATGCCAAATGAATAATACAGACTAAATAGAAAGCAAACAAACGTGAGAGCTAAAAACAAGGCTCCTCAACAACTACGCTCCTAAAATAGATGAACCACTAACCATTTATTTCCCCTACCTCTCCTAAACTCATGTTACTGTTGCATGACTGAGTCCACAGACAAACTGCAAACGGTAATAAACCTAAACACCAACAAATAAATACAAGTTTAGATTAAAAGTTCCAACAACATATGCTTTAATGGCATAATGGTAGGAAGTTGCATAAACCAGTGGGTAGCTGAAAATCAATGGGTAGACCGAAATCGATTCTTCTTATCAATATTTTATAATAAATAATAAATATGAGGCTAAATTTGTCATTTCACACAAGTTAAAATGTATCATGAATTTACACGTTAATAAAATGTCTCATATTAATAATAAATTTTCTATTAATTTATGTATATAGTTCTATACATAAACCTGAAAAACAAATAATAGCATTTTCTCTCATTTTCCTCAAGGTTTCAAGCAACAAATAATAGATTTCCAATAAAAAGTTTGTGTGTGGTGGGTTAAAGTAATCGGGAAGCAATCTCTCAGGCTAACCTGCTCTATGTTCTAATCTAGTATGGGGACTACACACCTTATAAACAAAAATTAACATTTGAAGCACTAAAGCAACACATGAAATAGTCCTTACAATATTCCAAATAATAAATCTGATATAGCATAACTAGAGTCATTACATTCAAATACGTAAGCATAACATAACTTCAATATAAATTCTCATCCAAAGAAGTACATTATAATGAAATAGATGTACAACTCAAACTAGTTTACTCTTTAGTTCTTCGCATCTCTGATTCGCCGCTCTTCTAAGTAGTATAATGCTAATAAGAACAAGAAACAAGTACTGAAATTACTATTGGGAGTGGGAAAGATAACAAAAATAAAAAATAAAAGAAATAGAAAAACTAGCCTGCACTTCATAGAATATAGTGTTTTGGCATGAATTACAACACGACACCAGTAGCTTCACGCGAGGAATTAGAGATTTTTGCATGATCATATAGAGAAGTGATGGTATATATGTTGAAATTAGAAAATTTAGCTTGTTGATGGGAAGATATAACAATGTATGTGACATTAAACACATATACAAGTTTTTTATTTTGACATAATATCGGACTGTCTAGCCCAAAACTTGATAGCTTTTTCAATCAACTAACAATTATCTGTAAGAACCGCAGTTGTAGATATTAAACTATTAAGAGCATGTAAGTATCAAATTAAATAAATTCATAGCATTTAAAGTTGTGTTTGTAATTTGCAATGAATTATTGATTGATCAAAAAAATGAAACTAAGTTGCAATTTTTTAGCTATAATTTTCTATATTGATTTCTCATAAGTTTATCGAGGTTGCGGGATCAACTATTTATCGAGGTTGCGGGCACTGCCTTTACTGCTACACATGATAATCCTATTCACGTTTAACGGACAGGTGCATAAAGTGGAGTTGGCACATCTTGCTACGAATGTTGTTCGAGAAGAGGCAACTTGAACGCGGTATTTTTGAGATGAATAATTGACTTGTAGTCAAAAAGAATATACGATGATTAAATTTACTTGAAGTCTAAATGTGCAGTCGACTGTGAGGCTTGGTGAACAAAAATGAAGTTGAATACTTGTACTAATATTTGCTCGATATTGAGCTATTTATGGACCGGAAACCAATTAATATTAACTTTTAATTAAAAGTAGTGCTTAGTTGTTTTAAGTACACAGTAAACAATGTCTCTTAATATACTATTTAAAGATTGGATGTGCTATAAATTAATGGTAAGCAACGAGTCGGAACCGAACAGAATGGAATCGAAAGATACGAGAACCGAAATATGAATATTTAAAAACCAAACCAGAATTGTTTATAATGAAGAACCGAACCTTAAAATTTGATTCGGTTCAGTTCCGAACCAAAAGAATTGAATTTTTATTATATTTCAAATTTATATATTTTTATGTATAACTTTTATCCTCGAATTTTTAAAAGTTGACTAATTTTGAATATTTACTGTAGTTAAAGAATATTTTTCGTACATTTAGGTCATTTTACATTCGACTACTTTCTAAAATTAATAAAATATATATTCATAAAATAAATGAAACAACTTATTTATTTAAACAAATGAATAATATATCAGCCAATAATATTGTTCATATAATTATAAATGAGAAAATATTATAATGTATAACATTATATATACGGTTCTGTTCTTACGGTTCAAAGATGTCAAGAAGCAACCGCCGTGACAACCGATTTTTTTGAAAAAAATAGGAATCGAATCAGACACGAATTAGTTAAGACCTGGACAGAAATGAAAGTTTTTGTTCGGTTCGGTTCTCAGTTCTGAACAGAAAAATGCTCACTCCTATCAAAAATACATTCACACCATGATTCTGAAATTTGTGTAACCACTAAATTTAGATATCTTTAATTTTTTTCACGAATCCTTACTCTAGATGTTGTATTTCAAAAGAAATATGACCCGTTATCCCTGGAATCCTTTTCTATGTAATACTTATCTAGTTATCAAAAATTTACAAGTCTTTTTGTTCCATGCACGTACTTATAAGTTAAGACTTTAATGTAAACTGTTTCCTATCGATTGTAAAGATAGTTGACTAATTTTGTGGAATTAAAGAATTTACAACGGTGTTACAAATAAAATAATTTACCGTTAGTAGAGAATTTAAGATGAATTGTAAATTTTTTTAAATTGATAGTTTTTCTACTATTTAAACAAAACCAACAAATTTAATTAAGTAAACTATACCTTTAGTTGTAAAAAATGTCGTTACGTAGATAACATATGATGCCTTCAAAATTCGGGTCAGAAGTTTGGGGTTCAAAACACACACAAACACATAATATATAAACACGTTTATAAAAATGTATGCAATGACCCTACCTTACACAACCACGGATCGCAACAAGTTAAAGTATGAATACAAGACACAACCTTAATTACATTACATCGTGCCAAATCCCAACTACTTTAACTTACATCTAGATAATAAAGCATTCTTATAGACTTGCTAAACTCACAACTAAAACATAAAGCTTCTACTAGATCATCCCATCTCAACCTGGAATCCTGGCTCACACACTGGTCTTTGGATCCTCGCTATCAACAGTTTATTTCTTAACGAAAAAAGAATATAAACAGATTCGCAAGAGTGAGCTAACTAGCTCAGCAAGTCACAATGACAATATTGAGATTAACCAATGATCAAATGAAATGATTTATAAGGATCAAGTTCCTTTTAAGCAATGATTAGAATTGGATATTTTTAAATTTTAAAACCAAGGTAAGGTTGCTGATCAGTCACGCACTAAATCCTGCAAGGCACACAACTCTACTCTATATACTGCTTCCAAGGTACACATTGGCCAAATATGACCACCAATCTGGTCCATATTTTAGAAAACCATCCAATTCTATAATATCAGTATGATAAATGATGTAATTCAATACAACAAAGTCATAAAACATATAAAGCATCTGTCTCAAAGCATATGTAATTCATGACTACCATAAAGGTATAATAAGGTGTGTATGAAGAATGGCTTTAAGTTTGTAAAAGAATCATGTAATAGAAGAATAAAGGTTTAAAGGTTATACAAAGATTTGGTTTTTGATGTTACAAGGAATTGTAGAAAGTATTAGTGCTTATATGTTTGGGTAAATCCATTTAAGTGAATGGTATATGGTGTATGTATTTGTGGAATAGTATCGCATGTATGTGGTTCAGTATCTCTGGGAATTCAACAACTAATGGTTTACAATGAATAAGACTCACGGTTCAAGCAATTCAAAGCACTTGCAATATGAAACTAGAAATATTTGAAACATATCTCGAGAAGGTTCAGAACCCTTGCCTTATCTCAATTGACTTTCACTCCACTTGCGCTCGTCTATCGATTCTATCTACTGACCACTTGCTTTCTCTTTGTGGGCCTCGCTTACTCTTCTAGACATCACAAGCATCTGTCAATACTCATTCTCATTTTATTCTAATCGTCACATAGACGTTACAAGCTTCTATCTACCATTCATTTCACCCAAATCCAATGTACGGATTGAAAGTTAT
>NW_027420875.1:0-9770 GCF_009905375.1 Apium graveolens | reverse complement strand
TTCATCTTAAGGGATCATGCTAAATATGCATTCAAATCCAACTATATGAAATCACATAAAAACAAACAAATATGTCCTAAATGAACAATCATGCAAAAATATGAATGAACTACAACTAAACATGCAATATGAATCTATATGAATCTATATGGACACAAACACTACTAATCCTTACATTAACACCCCCAAACTTAAAATTTTCAATGTCCTCATTGAAGGTAATAATAAGGATTTCAGGCATACCTATTAGCAGGAGAGTCACCCTCTTCGGGTGGAGGATCAGGTGGCCAATCAACCTCGCCATCATTGTCTCGAACAACAGTACTGAAAGCGTGTGTCAAATCTTCAACAAAATATCGGTGGATGACATGCATGGCCTCCATACGCCTAGTCAATCTTATAAATTGTGCATCACCAACACAGTCCTATCAACTGCCTATTACACATGAGAAGAACCCTCTGTAGGCATGGCAGAAACCGGCCGGTCACCCTCTATATCGTCAAAAGAATATCCAACCCCTTGTCATGGGGTGAACCTAAGAATGATAAACTCAAGTAATCTGGCATTCGGTTGAGCTCAAATGTGGGAGCTTCTTGAATAAATGGTTCAAAAGGCTCCTGATAAATTTTCAGCTCTGCTAACCCAAGAGAATCGAATGGCATATCCAACTTCCTCTTCCACGGAGGTGCATTCAAAACCTGCAGTTGCTCTACTTTAAAGCACTCCTCTTTAGCTGTGGGTAACTTTATTTCCTTGAACACATTAAAAGTGATCTTTTGATCATAAAACTTCATCAAAAGCTCTCCTTTTTGCACATCGATCATTAGTTCGGCCTGTAGCCAAGAATGGTCTTCCAAGATGATGGGAATCTTCTTATCTTCCTCGAAATCAAGAATTACAAAGTCAGCTGGGAAGAAGAGTTTATCCACCTTGACCAAGACTTCCTCCAATATACCTCGTGGTTAAGCGATGGAACGGTCAGCTAGTTGCAATGACATGTATGTTGGTTTCGGATCAGGCAGACCAAGCTTCTTGAAGATAGATAAGGGCATCAGATTGATGCTAGCTCCTAAATCACATAAAAACTTGTCGAACGACAAGTTTCCGATGGTGCAAGGAATAGTGAATCTTCCAGGATCTTTAAGCTTTGGAGGCAACTTCTGTTGTAGCACAACACTGCATTCCTCCGTTAGAGCAACGGTCTCTAAGTCATCGAGCTTCACTTTCGAGAGAGAATACCTTTCGTAAACCTCGCATAGCTAGGCATCTGTTCAAGAGCTTCAGCGAAAGGTATGTTGATATGAAGTTTCTTGAACACCTCCAAAAACTTCTCAAACTGCTTATCCGGCTTTTTCTTCTGCCGCTCTTAGGAAAAGGAGGTGGAGGATAGATCTGTTTCTCCCCTGTATTACCCTCAGGAGTGTGTTCCACAGCAGTCTTCCTCGGTTCCACCTCTGCTTCCTTCTGCACTTCTTCTTCAGCCACAACTTCATTTTCTGAATCTTGAGATTTTTCAGGCTCTTCGTCTTGCTGAATTTGGTGGCTTGCGACCTTTCCAGACCTTAAGGTGATGATTCACCTGTTCTTCAACTTCCCTCTTGCCGGATTTGTTTCTATATCATAGGAAGCGTTCCTGGTGGCCGATTCAATAAGGCATTATCAATTTGCCCTATTTGGTTCTCCAGAGTCTTGATAGAAATAGCCTGGCTTTGGCATATAAGAGCCTGGTTTTTGCACATAAGCCGCAACTCCTCCAATTCAGATTTTTCATTCGAAGATAGACCTGCATCATGATTTTGTTGTTGAATTTGGAGTTGTTGTTTGGTACAATTTGTTGCTGAAAATCAGGAGCGTTGAATAGCTTATTTCCAAACTGCTGGAACGGCTGTTGCATCGCATTCTGATTGTTGCTCCAGCTGAAGTTAGGATGATTCCAGTTGTTAGGATAATAATTGGCAGGAACTGGCTGCTGCAATCTCTGAAAGTTGCTCACAAACTGAGCTGAGTCACTAGATAGCGCATTGCTCTGTCGCATGCGAACCTGCACACAGCTCACAAACATAATTATCTGCTTAATACCATAGTTAGCCAGAGAATCGATCTTCATAGACAACGCCTTTAGTTGAGCAGTGATAGCTGTAATAACCCCAATTTTTGGAATTTTTGAAACCCTGATGAATAGTAACTTTTGCTGATGATGCTGATTAAGGAAAATTATTAGACCACACTATATAGGAGTACTGTTATGGAAATTCTAAGATCGTATTAGTATTCCATAAAGTAAATAAGTGTATGTAAAGATCGTCAGAATCCAAATTCTAACACTTTGATTTTTCCCGAAAATCCATCAGATACCGAAAGAATTGAGTATAAGGTAACATGATTAAAAGAATTTTAATTCAAGGATTATAAGGGGGGATTATAAAAGGAATATAAAATATTGAGAAAGGTTTAGGGGAACCCAAGTAATAAGATCCCGGGTATGATCCCTCAAACGATAAACGAGAACGAAAGTTAAGCGAACCGTATAACAGATAAGCGGTCATTAGCCAAGTAATTAGGGGTTAATCAAAGAGGTTAGTGGGTGATGATGTCATCATACCAATAAGAAGAAAACAAGTGTAAGAAGGTGACATAAGAAAGATGACATAGGCATGGTGACATAAGCATGACAAATAGAAAGGTTAGTTGGTTGATTGTGAGCCATGTAATTTTTACCATGGTAAATTTAATTAGCAAACAAGAGAAGCAACCAAGCCAAAAGACATAACACAAAAATTGAAAAGTTGACTTTGTTTTTCCACAAGAAGCTCTCGGCCAAAACCAGAGCAGCAACTTCAAACTACCATATCTCCTTCAATACTCACTCAAATAGTATTTCTATAGCTCTTTGGAAAGGTATTGAGATGGCCTACAACTATTGTTCACAAGTCTCGTCCAAATAAGCATGGTAAGACCCTCGTTTTGACAGTTCTTTCAATCTGACTTTTAGAAACTTCAAAACCTAACTTTGTGTTCTTGATTTCTTTGGAAAGATCAAGCTTGTAGGAGGCTCCCTAAGACTTCCTAGCTACTCTAATCACTCCAAGGAAGGTATAACACCTCCAAACCCTAACTTTACTTTGAGTATTACGATGGTTTTGATGGTTATAGTAAATGAGAAGCATGATGCTTGTGTGTTTAGAGTTTGGATTGGATTTGTAGTGATTTGGATGTTGAAATCTTATTTATAGTTAATGAAACTTAAGTATAGCTAGTAGTTCATGTGTGGGGTTGTATAAATTGGAAAATCTTGAGGTTTGGGGACTGATGTAGTAAGGTTTGGATGAGGGTTGGTTGTATTGTTGGTTGTGAGTTGAATGGTGATTGTTTGGAGTGGTTTAAAACTTGGTAATCGCGTAAACTTAGCCGTCGTGATGCCCAATTTCTTACAACTGCTTGTTCTTAGTGTTCGGGACAGAGAACTAACTATTGAATCTGTCACTTTTCCATGTTTAGTTAGATTATGTCGTAAGCTTCGTTTTGATATGTGGTTCGCCTGAATCCGATGTACGTTTAGGAGAAACGACTGTTTTAAGTAAAGGCGTTTCACGAACGAACCATTACCCCTCGCCTTACTTTGAAACCTTGGTTAAGGCCCTTAAATGACTAATTGGAGTATGAAATAATTATGTAAATTGGATTAGGCAGTTGGTAGAGTACTCGCAAAAGAATCGCCTTAAAATTCGTAACGGTTAATTTATTAAAAATGGTGGAGCCGAGGGTACTCGAGCGACTTATGTAAATCGCTAAGCGCAAAAGCGAACGTTAGGGTCTAAGTGGTTAAAAACTAGTTTCTTAAGTGACCGTGGTCTAATTCCAGATTATGTTATTGTTCATAGGTTATCGGACCCAGTCTAAGCTTAAGTCTATTCCGGGAAACCAGGCAAGTTTCCTACCCGTTATACTGTTGTGGTGATGTATATATGTATATGCATTATCTTGTGATAGATGCATGATTGTTATTAGAAAATCTTGCGATATATTGGAGTATGCTGATATGGTTTATATGCATGCCTGTTTCATAATATTGATATCTAACTGTTGATTCAAATGCTTATAAGTTGCATAATACCTATGCTAGAGATAAGCAGTAGTTGCGTATACCCTAGTGTAGGGGATCCAAAGGTGAACATTTTCTAAACCGGGAGTCGATGTTCCCGAGTATATTATATATATATATATATTTATTATATATAGATATAGTTTTCAAACTATAATCGAATAAGGTTTATTCGATAACTTTATTTTAATTAATGAATATTAGTTTGAATATTCATTCGAGGACTTATGACTCCCTTTGTTTTATTTAATGAATATTATTTTGAATATTCATTCGAGGAATTATGACTCTGCTTATTTTATGAAATAAAATTCTTTATTTTATTAAGAATAATGTTTCGATAATCAAACTTATTTTCGATTATTCAAATAAAGATCATACTTTCGTATAAGTATATCTTGGTTATTTATTATTCATTTCAAGTATGAGTTTTAAAACTTCTACTTCAATTATTTTATAAAGATTATCCTTATGGGAATATTATTTAAATAATAATATTAAGAATTTTCTAATATATCGGGACTGATTTATTTCATTAAATCAGCATTACTCCAAACATTCTTAAAAATGTTTTCGAGTCTTCAAAATGTTTTTAAAGGTTAAAGCGGATCCCAAAACTCGTTTTCAATTTAAGATCTTCCTTTTTGAAGGGGACTTGAATACTCGCTCAAAAATCTAAAGGATCCGGCTCTGTGGTGTATTTTATATTCGCAACGATGTTGCTGTTTTGATAATAAATTGATTACTTCCCAACGTTCGGGAAGTTAAGAGTCCATCTATTTGAGTCGGCATAAGCAACATGGGCTCAGGGTTGCGTCCATAAAAGTGTAAAGTGGCTCAGTGGGAGTCCATCAAATGCGTATGTAACACCCCTCAGATCCAGGGTCGGGGATCCGGTTTATCACGGTCTTTCTTTCCACAATATCACTTCACTTAATTAATAATAAATAACCTCATGCTGTGACCCCATACTAACACACACCACAACCCGTTATTAGTCTCAGAGATGAAATTGAATAAGTACAAGTCTTTGAATCCACCATTTAAAAGTTATTACAACCCCAAAATGATTATTTGATAGAATTTACAGTTAATTGCCATTATCTGCCACAAGTTATAATTATACATAATTTGATTCTCAAAAGTAGATGGTCTGAACTACAATGGATCTACCTTCTGCAGCTATAGCAGCTACAACATCATCGGGAAGACGCGGGACGCTTCCCACGCGCTTGCGCTGGGTCTGCTGGAGTCTGGCCATCTCTCCTAACTGTTGTTATGTGATGAAGAAATAAAGCAAGAGTGAAGCCTTACAGCTCGCAAGATAATACATAGTGATAACAATAATATAAGTATCTAAATGGATACTTACTAGAATCTTTATCGTGTATAAGATAATTACTTACTAGATATAAGTAAAAACAAGGAATGAAGTTACCAATACTTCACCACGCTTATATCATTTATAAAGCTACTTGAACTACCACCGTTCAAAGTATTATAAGTTTTAAGAAAAACATCCCATAGATGAGACCACAAGTTAAGACTTGAATAGATTCAATCTTTGAAATATTATTGAATGAAAAAGTTTATGAGATACTTTATTTAGTCCCGATATATATTATATCCACATATATATATCTCTAAAACATTTCCTGGAACCTCTGAAGTATGTAAGTATGAACAGAGTTTGAAACATCCATGAATTTTGGAAAGGAAAAGAATTTTGGCATAAAACCAGAATATCTTGCTGATCAGGCAAAGATACCAATAAGTAACCTTTTCTACTGTAGATGGATGAATTCCTCACCGGTCATCACCCTGTCCGCATTAGGACCTCGCGCTAGATCCGTTACCCGGCCCCTCACGCGTTGATGGACTGCCACCCAGCCACTTAACACATTCAGAGACCGTACCCCGCCTGTCGCTTATGCCGACTCAATTAGATGGCTTACTTCCCGAACGTTGGGCAAGTAATCAATTCGTTTACCAAAACTGCAACCTCGTTGCGAATATAAAATACACCACAGAGCCGGATTTCCCCAGGTTTGTGAGCGAGTATTTAATCCCCTTAAAAGGAAGATCTTAAATATAAAATGAGTTTTGGGATCCGCTCCTGACTTTAAAAATCATTTTGAAGACTCGATAAAACACTTAAAGAGTGTTGGAGTAAAGCTGATTTAATGAAGTAAATCAGTCCCCAGAATATTTAGAAAATGACTGAATATTATTATTTAAATAATATTCCCATAAAGAATAATCTTTATAAAAATAATTGAAGTAGAAGTATTAAAACTTATACTTGAAACGAGTATTAAATAACCAAAGATATACTTATATGAAAGTATTATCTTTATTTGAATAATCGAAATAAGTTGATTATTAACACCTTATTCTTTAATAAAAATACAGAATATAATTCACGCAAATAATCGGAGTCATAGATCCTCAAATGAATATTCAAATAATATTCATTAATAATATAATCTGAGTCCATAAGCCTTCGAATGAATATGCAAATAAATATTCAATAAGAAAATAAAGCTAAAGTTATCGAATAAACCGTATTCGATTAATAGTTTGGAAAAACTAGAGAACCATATATATAGATATATAAATTATATATATATGATATATATAGCCATAGCCATATATACAAGATTACTACTCGGGATCCTCGACTCCCGGTTTTTAGAAAATATTTTCACCTTTGGGTCCCTGTACTAAGGGTATATGCAATTACCCGCTATCCGCTAGCAGAGGTATTATCAACTGAATCAACAGATATATAAGGAAAGAATAAGTAACGAAAAAACAGGGCATGCAATATAATATACCATAGTAGCAGTTCAATATATGCAACAGTTGCTAATTACCAACATGCATCTATCACAAGATAATAGCAAATACATATATTCATCACAACAACAGTATAGAAACGGGTAGAAAACGTGCCTGAGGCGACGTGGGGTGAGAAAGGCTCGGGAACGAGTCCGGATAACCAATAAACAACAAGTAAGTTGGAATTAAAACCAAAATCACCTTGTAAATCTATACTTTAACTAACTAGACTCCTAACGCTTGTTTTGCGCTCACATGATTGCCTGTAAGTCACTCGTGTTTGGAGGGCGGCCGCGGGCTCCACACAACCATTTTTAAATATTATTAACCTTTACGAGTTTTAAAGCGATTCCTTCGCGAGTGTCTTACCAACTGCCTAACACACTTACCATAAATGTTTCATACATTAATTAACCCTTTTTGGTCTTTAACCTATGTTTCAAAGTAAGGCGAGGGAAAAAGTTTCGTTCGCGAAACGCCGTTACTTGAAACGGTCGTTTCTCCTAAACCGTGCATCGGAATCGAACGAACTACATATCAAAACGAAGCTCGTAACATGAGCTATCTAAACATGGCAGTGGTCATAATCTAGCAGGGGGTTCTCGGGTCCTAATGCTATGCACAAAAACAGTCCAAAGAAAATCGGACGTTACGACGGCTATGTTTACGCGATTTCCAATTTTAACCATTCAAAACCAACCACAAACCAACCTCAAATCCAACATACAACCAACATCCATCCTTATCACATCATAACAACCCCAACCAATTCAATTTAATCATTATACTTATGCCTAACTTAATTTAACCATACTTAAGTTCTTTTAATCAAAACCACAACATTTACCATTCCAAATCCCAAACTCTAAATAACAACAAGCTACAATAATCCTACTAATCAAAATCATCTTATAATACATAGGATCTAGGGTTTGGAGATGGTATACCTTCCTTGAAGTGGTGGGATGAGCTAGGAAGCCTTAAGAAGCTTTGAGAAGTCTTAGGAAGCTTGGATCTTCAAGAAAAACAAGAAACTTCAAGTTAAAAAACTTGAAAACACTATTCATAGTCTTCTTCTTTGATTAAATGAAGAAGATTGAGAAGGAATTAATGGCTTAAACTCATGATATAGTCCTAACTAAGCATGAAGATGATTAGGGAATTATCTTACCAATTTAGGAAGCTTGGATCTTGATTTTGAATTTCTTGCCTTATGAATAGTAAAAAGCCGAGAGCTTCAAGAACAAAGCCTTGGTTGCTTTTTGATTTTTGATGAAAATGATTTTTGCTTGGCTTGGTTGCTTGGTTTTTGTGCTTGCTTTAGTCAATTACCTTTTGCCCTTGAATTTGTGTGGTTACAAAGCCACACCTCCTTCCTTCCCATGTCATGCTTATGTCATCCTCATGATGTCATCCTCCCTTCCTTGTCCTCTTTCTATTGGTTGGATGACATCATTCCCACTAATCCCTTTGATTAACTTCCTAATCGTTTGCCTAATGACCGCTGATCTGTTATACGGTTCGCTTAACTTTCGTTCTCGTTTATCGTTTGAAGGATCATACCCGGGATCTTATTACTTAGGTTCCCTTAACCTTTCTCAATACATTATATTCCTTTTTATGATCCTCTATTATAATCCTTTAATTTAAATCCTTTTTATCCTGTTACCTTATACTCAATTCTCTCCGTATCTTGTGGATTTCCGGGAAAAACCAAAGTGTTCGGAATTGGATTCTGACGATCTTTACATACACTTATATACATAGAGTACTAATAATATCCCAGAATATCCATAACAGAACCCCTACATAGTGTGGCGTGAAAAGTTTCTTCATTCAGCTAAAACACTATTCACAAGGGTTACAAAAAGTTGAAAATTTTGGGGTTATTACAGTCTCCCCTCCTTAAAAGGATTCCGTCCCGGAATCAAACAGAAAACAAATGGGGGTACTTTTCTAGCATTGTGCTCTCTAGTTCCCAAGTTGATTCTTCCACATTATGATTCTGCCATAGTACTCTGACTAGCTTGATCACTTTGTTCCGAAGCACCTGCTCCTTCTTATCCATAATCCTTACTGGCTTCTCCACGTAAGTTAGATCTGGCTGCATATCCACCTGCTCGTACTCCACTATGTGCCTGGCATCCCGATGATACCTCCTTAGCATTGACACATGGAACACATTATGAACTTGTTGCAAATTAGGGGGTAGGGCTAGCTCGTAAGCTAACTTTCCAATCCGTCTTAATATCTCAAAAGGTCCAATGTATCTTGGGCTTAGTTTTCCTTTCTTTCCGAACCTCATTAATCCCTTCCAAGGGGATACTTTCAGCAGTACTAAGTCCCCTACTTCATATTCCTTGTCCTTTCGGGCTAGGTCTGCATATTTTTTGTCTGTCTTGGGCTGCTACAAGTCGCCCTCTGATAAGATCCACTATATCTTTGGTCCTTTGGACCACTTCGGGTCCGAGCATCTTCCGCTCTCCTACTTCATCCCAGTATAAGGGAGATCGACACCTTCTTCCGTACAGGGCCTCATAAGGCGGCATTCCGATGCTAGCATGAAAGCTATTGTTATAAGAAAACTCGATCAACGGCAAGTGATCATCCCAACTTCCTTTAAGGTCTATTGCACAGACTCTCAACATATCCTCTAGTGTCTGGATGGTCCTTTCACTCTGTCCATCCGTTGGGGATGGTACGCGGTACTCATATTTAACTTGGTCCCCGCACACTCCTGAAAGCTCCTCCAAAATCTGGAGTTGAACCTAGGGTCTCGGTCTGAGACAATGGACGCTGGGACTCCATGTCGCGTCACTATTTCCT
>NW_027420874.1:0-3785 GCF_009905375.1 Apium graveolens | reverse complement strand
TTCCAAAAAGAGATACGATCTTTAGTGACGAGACCCAAAAAACCCTGAGAAAAGCATCAACCAGGAAGGGGAGCATGGAATAAGTTTGGGGATTGTTTCTGGGAGCGAGTAGTCACACAGGCGCATCACAGCTGGATAGTGTGGGTCATGGTGGAGTCGCGTCGGGTAATGGACCGGGCTTTGGGTATGAAACAGTTGGGGGTTCTGGTGGGTCGAATTGGCGTTAAAACAGCTGGATTTACCCTCATTCGTCGGTTCCAACCCTGATAGATGGATATTACGGGCTGAAAGGTACTTTAATTTCTATCGTTTGAGTGAGGAAGAGAAGGTTGATGCAACTGTGGTGGCTCTCGAAGGGCAGGCGTTGGGATGGTTTTAGTGGGAACATAAAAATGAGGCCTCTGAAATGTTGTGAGCATGTGAAGGCACTGCTAAGGTGCCAGTTCCGTTCAATGGCAACCGGGATGCTGCAAGAACAGTGGCTGGGCAACAATCAAACAGGTACGGTGTCTGAATACCGTCTGCAATTTATAGAATACTTGCTCCCCTACAAAATATTTCGGAGGATTTAGCTTTAGGGATATTCTTGAATGGATTAAAGAATGAAATACGAGCAGAAGTTCGTTTGTTGGGGCCTTTGTCTGTTGATCACGCCATGGAACTAGCACTTATGGTAGAGGACAAGCTACATCAAGGTAGTGGGGCAAAAGGGGATTGGAGGTCGGGTTCTAGTTCATTAAGTAAAAGCTCGTTTGGTAGTGGATACTCAAATTTAAGTAGTAGAAGTACCCACTCAGCCTACTCATCACCTGCAAGACCCAACCCAGCTTATACAGCATCCACTGTCACCAGTGGGAGTGGTCCCTACCCAATCGCAAAACCTGTTGAAGAGATCAAGAGGCTTATAGAGGAGTTGCAGAACAAACGGGAGAAAGGCCTTTGTTATCGTTGCGATGACAAATGGTCAGTGGGGCATCGTTGCAGACGAAAAGAATTGGGTGTCCTGGCTACACAAGGGGATGTTAAGGACGACGGTGAGCTCAGCCCACTAGAAGCTACAAACCATCAAGTTCAAATTAGGAACAGATTTTATATCCATTCAAGGGGACCCTTCCTTGAGCCGCACAGGGGTAACGCTAAAGGCTATGATCAAGCAAATTAAGAAAGGAAACGCTGGATATTTGGTGGAATTGAGTAAGGTGGAACAAGAGTGTAAGGCAGATAAAGACAATGTAGAATATGATTTTTGGGAGCAGTAATACAGCAGTATAAGCAAGTTTTTAACATGCCACTCGGGGCCTCCCATTTAGGCACAAGAACATTACAAGAGGGAGCAAATCCGGCGAGTGTTCAACCTTACCGTTACCCACATAGCCAAAAAGAAGTAAATGAGAGGTTAATCAAAGACATGTTGGCGGCACAAATCATACAAGTTTCAAACAGCCCGTTTTCAAGTCCAGTATTGTTGGTAAAGAAGAGAGATGGGTCGTGGCGATTTTGCGTGGATTATCTCGCCCTCAATAAGGTTATGATACCGGGCAAGTATCCTATTCTCACCATCAACGAACTTCTAGATGAATTGCATGGATCCGTTGTTTATTCAAAGTTTAATCTTAAGTCGGGGTACCACCAGGTAAGGGGTTCGATGGGAGGATGTGCCAAAAACAGCGTTTAGAACCCACGAAGGTCATTACAAATTCCTTGTAATGCCATTCGACCTAATGAGAAGAAATGAGAATTTGGCAAACAGCGGATATCATATCTTGGGCATATCATCTCCTCAGAAGGTGTGGAAGTCGACCATACTAAAATTAAGGCCATGACTGATTGGCCAAGGCCGAAAAATATCAAAGGGTTGCGCGTATTCTTGGGGCTGACAGGATATTACCGGAAGTTTATTAAAGTTTGTGCTCGAATTGGTTTTTCCCTCACGGAACAATTAATAAAGGACTTCTTTGCATGGGATGAGGCTGCAACCACATCATTTGAGGAACTAACTAAAAGGAGCCATGACAAGAGCACCAATTTTAATAATGCTAAATTTCACACTACCATTCGTACTTGAAACTGATGCATCAGGTGTGGGACTCGGAGCTGTTTTGATGCAACGGAATCACCCAATAGCCTTCAATAGTAAAATCTTGGGATCGCGGGCTCGAACAAAATCAGTGTATGAAAAAAAATTTATGGCTATTGTTTTTGCCGTGCAAAAGTGGCGACACTACCTCCTTGGCAAAAGTCCGGACAGATCAACAGAGGCTAAAATATATTATGGAGCAAAGGGAAGTTGGTGCTGAGTTCCAGAAATGGATTTGTAAACTAATGAGTACACATTCACAGTACATTACAAGTCAGGACCAACAAACAAGGTTGTCGACGCGCTGTCACGCGAGTTTGTAGGACAACCAACCTTAAACCTCTTGGTTACCACAGGTGGTGTGGATAGGGCTGAATTATGGCAAAAATTGTAAGCTGACCCCTATATTCAGAAGTCGCGGAAGGAGTTAGTTGAGGGTTGAACACTTGTACAAGGGTACACATCGGAAAACGGGGTTTTCAGCTACAAGGATTGTCTGGTTATACCTCCTAAATCTACTGTAGTCAATCAGCTTCTTCACGAGTACCACGATTCAAACTTTAGGGACAGCTAGTGAATTTAAAACTTATAAACACATTGCTAATGAGTGGTACTGGGTTGGGATGCGTAAAAAAATAGCAAAATATGTCCAACACTGCTTGATTTGCCAACAAAAACACTTGAGTCTCCGCCCCGCAAGGCTCCTCCAACCTCTACCTATACCGAACAAAGTCTAGGAAGATGCGTCAATCGACTTTGTGGAAGGCCTGCCTCGGTCTCAAGGGTATAACACTGTTTTAGTTGTGGTTGACCGGCTCACCAAATATAGCCATTTTCTGGGATTAAGTCATCCCTAGACTGCTGTAACCGTGGCCAAAATCTTCATTCGAGAAATAGTGTGCCTACATGGTTCCGAGCCACTATTATCTCATATCGTGACCGAATATTCATGAGCCTATTCTAGACGAAACTGTTCAAATTACAAGGCAGTTCACTTCGGCGCAACACAGCCTACCATCCGCAAACGGATGGCCAGATAGAAGTGGTAAACAAGACTAGGAAGGTTATCTTCGCTGCTTTATGAACGGATAGCCTCGAACTTGGAGTACTTGCTTACCTTGGACAGAGTATTGTTAACACTGCGGTGCACTCATCATCCAAATATTCGCCGTTCCAAGCTATATGGATGTGAACCTCCACGCTTGTTACTTTTTGAGCAGGGGAGTACTGCTATTGCCACGTTAGAAGACTTGATGACGGAACGGATGAGATATTGGATGATTTAAAAGCAAATTTGTTGAAGGCCCAACAATATATGAAGTTGTATTAGGATGCATGAGGCCAGAAGTAGAATTCCAAGTGGGAGATTATGTTACCTTAAGTTGCAACCCTATCGCCAATCATCCTTGGCTACCAGTCCCAACGACAAGCTGTCCCCTCGCTTTTATGGCCCATTTGCAATATCTCAGCGCATCGTTAAAAGTGCCTACAAGTTGGAACTTCCGGCTTCGGCAAAAATTCACGTCTTCCACATCTCTCAACTGAAACAGGCTATTGGGGCTTCTCAGGCTAACCCCACCATTTCACACAATTGTCCGTAGACTTGGTGCTGAATGTTGAACCGGAAGCGGTGCTCGATGTTCGAATGCAAATTCAAAATGGACAATCCGTGACTCAAGTGCTAGTGACATGGAAGACGTTACCTAGC
>NW_027420873.1:0-26105 GCF_009905375.1 Apium graveolens | reverse complement strand
ATAAATATATCTCCATTAAAAAATTGTATTAACATGACAATAATGTTGGTGAATTATAAAGCGAAATATCCAATTGCTAGGTTACAATATATTTAGAGACAAACCATCTTTTTTTCAAGTATAGAGATCGAACCCTCTTTACAAGATGGCCTTTTGAATCTAAAATAAATAAGAATTTTATTGTCAACAATTTGCCTTTTTATAACTCTAAAATACATAACCACTTCACTACCATTCAGGAAACATGCTTCAATTATTATCCGGTTCAATAAATCCATATGTAAAAGTTTTTCGTAACAAACCATTTAGGATGCATGCTTGGAATTAATTTTCAAAGACAATAAATCCATATATAACAATTTTACTTAATATTAAAGTTATATAATATAACTTTAGATTTTATATAGAATACATGTAACCGATACAACTACGAATTTTAAATATAATTTGATAAATTTTTCTTTGCACTATTGATTAAATCAATAACGTATAATGAGTTGAATATTTAAATAGTATTTTTAGTAATACATAGTGCCTATATTAATATGTTGCTTTTTATATTTGTAAAACACGTTATTCTTTTTATTTTATACAGATATCATATGATTAATTTGCCTCCTATTTTATATTTCTAGATTGATATAGGTATGTAATGTAATATCATTAAAACATCTTTACAATAAATCAATTTATCTGTCTATCTTATGATTTGTAACAAATATAAACTGATTACTCCTCCTAATTTTTTGCTTAGAGATATTTACTCCTACTTTCTCGACCATCACTTTCTTCTATAAACTGCTTCTTTCTTGGCAGACCATATTCGGTTTCTACATCATACAAATCGACTTCATACAGGTAACAACCATATCCACCGTCCTTTTTCTTCTATCTTGCTATTGTACTTAATGTTTCTGTCTTATGATATCAGATAACATTTCAATAATGTTTGATCAACACTCTTTTATTGACGCTTCTAGAACCACATGGAAGATAAAAGGCTAGAGGTACCAAATATGGCCTTCTGTTTCTGTCGCAGATAATGGACTGAAAAATGAAAGGATACAATTTGTTTTACTGCGATGACGTTGTAAGCCTCTAAATTTATAATTTATTTTCTTACGTTTTCCAATTAATTAAACTCATATTAACTGATTTATACAACATGATGTTGTCTATTTTTATGTATGATTCTGCTGTCATGTTCATGTTTTGTTTATGCTGATAACGGAAATATCAATGCTGACAAAATAGTAGAAGGTGGAGTCTTTGTTTTTTTCAAATTTTTACACAAGAAGCTTTGGAGCTCTCTCAGACCAATGAGCTCTAAATTTCGCATCAACTTCGCCATCGACTAATGTTGAAAGACTTGAAGATGACTACATGATAGCCAGGCACGAGTTTGAATTGTTGATTTGAGCAATTTGTTTGTTGTTGCAAACGCATATGAGAAACCCGATTCTCCCAGTTATTCAACAGGTTGTACTATTTTTCAAGTACTTATGTATCAATAAGTCTAACAAATTAAGTTTAATATTGTCTCACAAATTATTTCATTTTATTCACTTATTAATCAACATATAATGGTCTTGGTATGTAGATGTGATTGGTGTTTTAGTGAATTTTGAGCATATATGGGAGATCAAACTATGTACGGTCGAAGGATATTTGCAAGTTCAGGATTACTGATGGAAGTTTATATTGAACTTCTGCATTGGCTAAGATTATTGTTGATCAAACTCTGTTTTATAGAAATGGCTATGGTATTGTTTCATAATCTTGAACTTACATAGACAGAGTATTCTCAAAGGTCGCTGTATGGGGTAATCTTGTTGTGACTACTGATCACGTGTTAGAGAGGTTAAGGAAGGATTTAAATGTGAGGAGCCTATATTGTTTATAGTGTCAAGTACAAAGCTAAGATTTGGAGGAGTAAGTCCTATAAAATTCATATAAAGTAGTAAAGTGTGATTATTAACATTTACTCAACATGATTTATTTCATATGTATATACAGGTTCTGTTAAGATTAGCACACTACCCGTCTAAGATATATATCAATTTGGATCATGATTTGTTTTTGATATGTATAGAGGTACACTCATTTTCATCAACTATATTTCTCTATATATCTTAGATGTATAGTTAATTATTTTTTGCAGAGTTTAAATCATTTATCCATATTTGTATCAGGCTTCGCGAAGAAGTTATGTACCTTCTGACAAGACAACTTCTTCTCCAACTACACAGATTTAAGGAGGTGGTGCCTGTCATTGAAACAGTTACACAAAAGAGTTAAGTGAAAACTTCTACTGGTTTCTGAAGGTATTATTTATCTATATGCTGCAAATTTAAGATCAATGTATAGTTCACATATAATACATTCTTATTTGATTAATATTGCATGCATAAATACGAAGTAAAGTTTTTTTGTGAATGTAATAATGAAAACCTGTTAATGGATGTGTAGATGAGTTTTATTGTCAAGTAAGGTTAAATCCATTGGAGAAAAGTGACAATTGGTGGTATGGTAGCTGCAACAAGAATGATTGTCACGAAGAAGTTATAAAGTTCGAAGGAAAGTATCGATGTGCCAGATGCCAGAAGAATTATCCAGTACCACAAAAGAGGTTATCGAGAAACAACTTCCTCTATACTCTTATCAATATAAATCTGTAAAGTTAAATGTATACATGAACAATAACTGTATAAACTAAAAAATCACCACAACAATCATATATCTTATTTGCAGGTTCAAGATCGTTGTCCTTGCTGAAGTTGACACAGAAGCTTTTAATTTTGTTTTATCATGATCGTGACCGTGAAACGACTGTTGGGTAAACAGTACTAAGCTGATGGCTGAAGGATACAATGTAAAGTACTTTAATCCCTTTGTGTCAATTAATTGTTTTATCTGAAACATATGTTACTGTTTTTATGATTATCAAGTTGTCTACTGATTGTAACTTTGTAGGATCCTGCATCATATCCTCCACCTTTGAAGCAAATTACAGGAAGAGAAATTACTAATAAAGTTGAGCTCACTTTGATAACATATTAGTTAGCAGCATAGTATATTATGTTGTGGATGCATATGAAGTTTCAGTTATCACTTATCTTGTGCTTGAAGACATGATACTGGGACTTCAGTTTCAATATACAAATGTGAGCTTCATGTTTCACATCTTAAAAATTTCCTACTTATTCCATAATATACCTACAATACGATATATCCTAAAGATATTTGTTAGCTCTTGAATTTATATTTTTCATACTTTATCCAAATTGCAGATAAGTTGTCCCCGGTCTATCAGATGGTGCAGGCACTCCAGGTTCAGCTCTATCGACTAGCAAACGAGTTATAAGGTTGTTTTATTGATAATTACCCATTATTAGATTGATTCATACAAAATACGTACAGTTGTTTATTAAATCATACTGCATTAACATTATATCAATTTCTAATATGCAGAAAAGTAAAAGTTTTGGTACCGTACCGGACTCAAGATTCATATAATCACTTCGTTTCGAGGAATCTTGATGAAGATTTCTAATTTTTCCATTTCAGAACATCAATAATTATGTTGATTTTTATTTCCATTGTTTTTTACTATTTGCAACAGTAACATTTTGCACGACGATGAAGTTAAAACTTTTGGATGTTCTTCATGTTTTTGCAAATTTTAAATTATGTGGACCAATATTTTTAATGGCAGTAATTTGTCCAAGTTAGATTATTATCCTTTCCGTTATGTGGTTAATATTTTAATTTATAAACGTGTTTTAAACTATATACAAAAAATAAAACTTTTCGTACTATTTGACGACAATAATACAATTTCTTTGTCAAAGACAGAAAAAGAAAGAGCGTTATCGAATAATTTGTTGTTAGTAGTTACACATATGATATTGTATAAAAACGTTGGTACACATTACGCAACTTCATGAATATATATCTTTAAAATTTAAAATAGATCGTATATAACTAACTCCGTATGCGTAGCACGGGCAAGATAACTAGTTTTCACTAAATCTTACAAAAAAATCAACATTTCCGTTACAAAGTATCAGCATTTTACATTTCTCTAATAATTTTTTATAAAAGGTCTCTATAAACTAATTGATTAGATCCTTAATGAACCAAACGATAATAAACAAGGAAATATGGTCAAGTAAATAATATAACTGTAAGGCCCACTATACAGGCTCATGTTTCGAGTTTGGCCCGAAGACAAACAGGTATTGTGTGGGTCAGAGAAGGTCAGCCCAATAACAAGAGAGGGACGGTCTAGTGGTAGGGAAGACACGGTCTGCTACCCACAACGTCCACTACCCCCTCAAAGTGGAACTGCCAAAAATCCCGTGAAGAGGCCGTTAACTTGGTACATATTATATTCACAATGATGATTCATCAACACACACTCAGATCACATTACATCTTATACTATGAATTATCCATACCAAAACTAGTTAACTTATTCTCACACTGGAGTTGAATCAGGGGAATCATCCTCATATTCTTCTCTTACAGGTCGAAGTCTATACATCTGGACAAACTGGTCAGCAGAAAAGCGGTTACAATATTTGGCGCAGTCTGTGGGAATACGAGATTAACTCCTGAGATCTGAGATGAAGATTAATGAAAATGATGAGCAGGGCCCTCTGAGGGTTCACCGATCCGAAAACTAACCCTGCGATAAAATCTGGATTACCCCTCAGAATCTGGGGGCTGATTTCGATGATAAGCTGAAATAGTCCCAACCCCTGAAGAACAGACATGCTGAGGAGCTGAGATCATAAAGATAGCCATGAAAGGGGAAAATCTAAAGAGGCCGATGAGGCTGAACAAGCAAAGGTCAAAAAATGGAAGCCGATGCCATAACTCAAGGCCATAAAATTACGAAGGGGAATTGGAATTGAGGAGAAGGCACTTAGAACGTCCGGTACTAGGCTTTCCAGGACAGAGAAGGTAATGTTTGGGGACATAAATTTAACCATGAATCAGTTATGACCGAAGAGATAGTAGGCATATCGACCTCTCCTGGGAAAAGAAACAGTTCCCGAAAATGATCGAGTTCAATGGAGGGGGGACCCCGAAGACCATTGTGACAAATACGAATTGCTGATGACTGACATGGGCCATATCGACAATACTGCGTAAGATGTTTAAGACGTACCTGAAAGGAGGGGCTTCGATATGGTACAATTGCTTCGGCCATGATCGATCCACCTCATATGAGCAGTTGAAGGGGAAATTCTTTAGGCACTACTCACATCTGTGCCGAAGAGAGAAAGATAATGAGACCCCTAATCCATTGTAGGCAGAGGACGAATGAGTCCCTGGTTGATCACCTAGCCAGGTTTAAGGAGGAAGCAGGCATGGTCACCAACCTGAACAAAATAAAAGTTTATTGGGATGCCTAACCACCGGACTGGACCCAATCAAAGGTAAAAAATCATATCTTCTCTTTATGATTATCCCCCTAAATCCCTTAATGACATATATGTGAGGGGTGAGAACATCCAGAGAAAAATGTAAATTCTGAAAGGTATAGGAACCCGAAGAGATGATTGAAGCAGGCCGTCTGGGCTCTACGAGTATTAGCAAGAGTCCAACCGAGACCGAAGAGATGATCAGAGGAATGATGGTAAAAAATAGATTGATCGGGGCTTGAGAGGCGACGAGATAGAGATTCGACCGCGTTTACACCTCTTAATGCACCGATCTCCAAGATTCTCCATGAGATTAGGCAAGTCAAGCTTCGTCCGCCTGACCAAATAAAAATGGCCGATCATAAAAAGAATATTGACCATACTGTGACTACCATCAGGATAAGGGGCATAACACCGATGAATGCTTCCACTTGAAGAAGCTGATAAGAAAGACGATTAAGGTCAGTAATTGAATGAGTTTGTAAGGTATCTAAGGGACAAACTGGAACAGAATGATGCAAGAATTATGAGGGCCGAAGAAAGTATCGGGAGAGGTGAAGACCATCTCAGAGGTAGCGCCTCATCCTTGATAGCAATAATGCCAAGAAGAGGTATGTCTGCCAAGTTTAAAACCTGTATCAGTTTAGCCATGCCAGAGGCATGCCCCTCTCCTTCACCGAAAAGTAATATGAAGATATCATATGCCATCACGAGGACCCGTTGGTAATCAATCCCATAATTGGAGAAAATAAGATATGGAAATGATGGTGGATGGAGGAAGCTCGGCTAACATATTATTCTATTGGACATACACTAAGATGACTTAGCGGACAACAAATAGAACCATGCCGCGAAGCACCTTTAGAGGCCTTCGCGAACATCATATCCCTTGTGAAGGTACTATCACTTTGTTTGTTCTTATTGGTAAAATTCCCTATATTGTTGAGCAACAGGTCAATTTCTATATGTGAGGCTTGAAAGCCATATAACGCACTCCTCGGCCGATCTTTCTTGTCCTATTCCAAGTCATGGAGTCCATACCCCATCTTAAGATGAGTTCCCCACAGAAAAGGGGGATAGGAGTGAGAAGGGACCAGAAATGGCGAGATTATCATGTTCGAGGATCTCGACAATGACAAGGAATATGAGAAGACTTAAATGGAAGAAAAAGTGTTTAGAATCCGAACCAAATGGGAACAAACAGTTGATGACGTGTACTGGAAAGTTTTTGGGGCAGACTTGTCTTGTCTAATTGTCGAACTGATGATTGGAGTGGAGGAAGTCGAGCTCTACGCTGGATGTTCAGGAAAGATGGTTCGTATAGGGAAAAATATAGAACTTGACCTGAAGAGAAAGTTATTGCCGTGGAGACAATACCATGATGTCTTCGTATGGTGTCCAGAAGATATGCCCGAGTTAGATCCGAAGACGGCTAAGCATTGCCTTAATGTGAAGCCCGAGGCCAAGCCCGTGAGGCAAAAAGAGAACTTTCACATCTGAGCGACATAAAATTATTGAAGCCGAAGTTGAGAGCTCTTGGAAGCAAGTTCATTAAAGAGATTGAATAACCTGATTGCTTGCTAATTAGTCGTGGTCAAAAAAGTAAACAATAAATGGAGGATTGTGTAGACTACACCGACCTTAATAAAGTCTTTCTGAAAGATCATTACCCTCTGTCGAGCATTGACCGGCTCATAAACGCTACGGCTGGCTACCGGGTCCTCAACTTTCTTGAGGCCTTTTCGGGTTTCCACCAAATTACCATAAATACGGCGGATTCTCGAAGACAACCTTCATCACACTAAAGGGTACGTACATATTCATCAAAGTGCCCTTTCAGCCTGAAGAATGCAGGGGTAACCTTCCAGGGTATGGTCAATAAGGTCTTCAGGAACAAATGGATGCAACATGGAATGTTATTGGACAACATGATTTTTAAGGTCACTTTTTCGTGACCATGGCCAAACCTCCGGTAATGTTCTAAAACTTGAGAAAAATAACATGAAGATTATTTGAGCAAGTGCATATTTGGAATAGCTAACGGGAAGTTCCTGGGATACATGGTAAGTTGCGCGAGGAATAGAGGATAACCTGGAAAAGATAAAAGTAGTAACATTCATGGAGCCCCCGAAATGCTCAAGAAGATTCAAAGTTAACGGGCCGATTGGCAGCATTTCGGTGCTTCATTTGAGATTGGCCGAAAAAACCCTCTTTTTCTTCGTTGATGAAAGGTTCAAAAACTTTGAATGGGGATCCAAATGTCAGACGGCCTTCGAGAGCAAGTAAAGGAATACCTGACTAAGGCCCCTCTGCTAATGAGGCCAGACCTGAAGGAGACACTTTAGCTCTACCTTGCCATTTCAGTCTGAACCCTAGGGGCAAGTCTAGTAAAGGAATATGAAGGTAATCAGCATCATGTGTTCTATGTATCTCTTATGCTTAAAGATGTTGAAACTAGGTACCCCGCTGCTGAGAAGTTTGCTTGCGATTTTTTAAGGAGAACAGTGCAAATTATGACCGACCAGCCACTTAAGAAAATTTTGACAAGACTGAGGCTTCAGGAAGGGTGGTCGCCTGGTCGATTGAATTGGGCGAGTATGATTTGGAGTATGTACTGAGAAAATCCATCAAAGCGCAGCCCTAGCCGATTTTATGGTAGAATGCACCTTTTCAAGGTAAGGGGACTTGACGCCCGAAGAACAGTTGATTCGACATCCCAGAAAATGGAAACTCTTCATCGATGGGTCAGTGGTAGGGTCGAAGTATGGAGCATGTCTAATCTTATTCTCTCCCGATGGATTCGAAATACCAGGCTATTCGATTCAATTTCCCCCTCACCATCGAATTTGAAGCCATAGCTCGGATGAGCTTGGCAAAAATCTGGAAGAAAACATCTTAGGGTGTTTAGTGATTCTATGCTGGTAATAAAATAGTTTTTCGGGTATGAACAGAGAGATCCTAGGACTCGAGCCTACACTACCAATATATGAGAATTATCGTTATCTTTTCAGTCGTTGAGCTAAGTCAAATTGTCGTGGAAAATAATAGCAGGGCCGATGCGCTGTCTTGTTTGGCATTGGACGAGACTCAGAGTCTTACTGGTTTGATTTATCTCACCAGAGTGAAGATTCTTTCGATTGACAAGAAGTAGTGTATGGAGATTCACCAAGTGATAACTTGGATGATACCGATCCTAGCCTTTCCGGAGAAGGGAATGTTGCTCCTGAGTAAAAAAAGGCGCATAAATTCAGGCATAGAGCGGCCAACTACACAATCATAAATGGGAAACTTTATAAAATATCAGCTTTATCCCCTCTTCTCCGATGCCTGTACGGACGAGCAAAAGCTAGTTCTAGAGGCAGTCCATGAAGGCATCTGTGGTGAGTACCTTTCCGAAAGGGCTTGGCCTTCAAGATTCTTCGACAGGGCTTCTACTGGCTGACCCTAAGAGCCGATATGCACCGGTACACAAAGAATTACAGATAATTCCAAATATTCAGTTCTATTCCGAACCAACCCCCAGAGAAGATGGCTTCAGTCTTATGTCCCATCCCCTTCACCATACGGGCTGTGGACATCGTGGGAATCCTGCCGACTAGTACTAAGTAGCGAAGTATTGCATAATGGCCAACGACTATATGACCAAGTGGGTTGAAGCTCGTCCTTAACCATCATAACCGAAGAAGTTCATGCTAGAGCAGGTTATACTAAGGTTCGGAATCCCAAAAGTATGTGTCTCGAACAATGGCACTCAGTTCATCCGAAATAAGTTCAAGATTTTTTTGCACCATTTCGAAATTCAGCATAAGTTTAGCTCTGTGGATCACCGAAAAGGAATGGGGCAACTGGGCTGCAAACAAAATCATTTTTTACGGCATTAAGGAAAGATTAGACGAAGTTAAAGGGCTCCGGGTTGAAGATTTACCCTGGGTTTTATGGGCTTATCGGACAACACCATGATCGTCCACGGGAGAGACACCCTTCATACTAGCCTATGAAACAGATTCCCTCCTCCCAGTCAAAGTGGGCCTAGAATCCTATCGGACAAAATTCTTTTATATTGAAAGCACGAATTCGTCTTGCGAGCCAATATAGATCTCCTAGAAGAAGAAAGGGAGGCGGATCACCAAAGAAATTTGAAATACCAACTACAGGTCACCCAATACTATGACTCGGGCGTGAAAAAGCGTAACATCTTTTTGGTGACTTGGTACTAGGGAATTAGCTATATTCATGCCTACTAAACAAGGCAAGTTTCAGCCTAATTGGTAGAGCCCCTATTCGGTCTCTGAAATGATCAGGTTAGGAACATACAAGCTGAAAACCATAGCATGAGAACCTATTAAAATACTTGGCATGCCTCTGGACCCGGAAATTTTCCAGTAAGCTTACCTGAAGCCCTCTTAGTCCATTTCTAATTATTTAATTATGTCATTTACTTCAGTACTTTTGAATTCTCTAAACGTGAAGCATGTATAAACATTATACAAACTCCAATTTCTCAATGAAAGTTACATGTTTCCTATTCCAATTTTACGTAGCATTGAATGATAAGTCTAGTTTTACGAATTTCGAACCATAATATATTTTAAAGACAAGGTTATAAACCTTCAGATATGGGGCAAGAAGTCATCCAATTATTAAATATTTGAAGTCATCACATGTCTTTCCTTAAAACTAGGCATTAAATCAAAAATTTATGAAAGCCCAAAGAGAGGCCGAAGAGTAAAAAAAAAATTATACTAAGGCCCACAGAGAGGCCGAGGTAAAAAAAATTTAATTTTTTTTCCTGAGGCCCAAGTTGAGGCCGAAGAAGTAAAACATTTTAAAAATATTACTAAGGCCCAAAGAGAGGCCAAAGAGGTAAAGTGTTCAAAAAATTACTAAGGCCCCAGGTGAGGCCGAAAAAGTAAACTTTTCAAAAAATTTACTAAGGCCCAAGTCGTGGCCGAATAAAGTAAAATTTTCAAAAAAATTACCAAGGCCCAAGTTGAGGCCGAAAAAGTTAACTTTTCAAAAAATTTACTAAGGTCCAAGTCGTGACCGAAGAAGTAAACTTTTCAAAATATTTACTAAGGCCCAAGTTGAGGCCGTAGAAGTAAAATTTTCAAAAAGTTTACTAAGGCCCAGTCGTGGCCGAAGAAGTAAACTTTTCACGAAAAATACTAAGGCCCAATTGAGGCGGAGAAGTAAACTTTTCAAAAATTTACTAAGGCCCAAGTCGTGGCCGAAGAAGTAAATAAAACATAGAATAAAAATGCTTGGTGAACAAAATATAATATAATAAGCCCGAACGCAACTGAAATATAAGCCCGAAGGCATAAGAATCCAAGCCCGAAGGCATTCAGTTTACACAGGTTTAAAAATAGAAATAAAGAACAAAGAAACTATTCGGAAAGGTCTTCGTCAGGACCAGGAGATGACAAAGGGTTCACATTCAACAGGCTTGACGACAGGGTCATAGGAGCTTGTAATCCCAACCCCTATCGTGAGTCCGAATCACCGCCTCATCAAAGCCCATTTATAAGCACCGCTCCTCGGTGACTTCTAGCTTCTTCGTCTCCTTACGAAGCAATTTCCTTGAGGCTTTCAGATGGACATCCCTACGAGCAACCTTTTACTTCAGAGCTCCTCCTCCAGGTTATTTTTATCGGTCGACCAAGCCGAAGCTTTCCCCTTCGACACCTCCAAGGCCTTCTACACCCGGCCTAGCTCCTCTTCAGCCTGGGTTGCCCTGACCTCCACCTGAACCACCCCTTTCATTATGGCTTGCATATCCTGGACCCTATCAGCCACAGCAGCTGCCCAGGGGACAACCTGGGAAAAATGCATAAAAGAAATTAAGGCATGATAATATGAAGGAAAGAAAGAGATTTGAACAAAAACTAAGACAAAAACATACCACAGAGAGGCGATCCATGAGCTCAGTGCAGGCATCCAAAGTGGCAACGATAACGTAAACAGCTTGGTCCTTGGGGAGCATCAATCCTCTCACTACTAGAAAAACGTCAATAGACATCGGCTAAAAACCGATGTCTATGAATAAAAAAATCTGATGTCTTCGTGGGTGATGTTAAAGACCCCCCATTTAACATCGGTTTTAAACTGATGTGAAATGAGACATATCACATCGGTTTTTAATATGGAACCGATATCTATTTCTTGATGTTCAATTTCTAATGCACATCTATCATTTATATATTACTATAATATGATATTTTTATCAATTTAAAGATATGTTGGACAAGCATAATTTTATCTCTGACCGGTTAATTTAGTTAAAACTGATGTTACTAATACTTTTGACATCGGTTCTCATAATAAAATGATGTTACTAATAGTTTTAACATCAGTTTCTTTAAAAAACCGATTTCTATAGTAGATGAAACCGATGTCTATCATTATAATTAATCACTATTTGTAAGCAAACGTTGTCTAATGTACTCATTATCATCGGTTTTTTAATCTAAAGCCTTTGTTTGTTGTGATATTTACATTAGTTTTTCTGGATAAACTGGTGTATATATACTACTAAAACTGATGTTATTATGTTAAATTAACATTATTTTTCATTGAAATAAATGTTACACATTTTAAAAATATAGATGCCAAAAAAATTGTCAAAAGAAGAAACTATTAAAATCAAACTCTAATTATCATTACCAAATCAAACCAATCAAGTCTTAAAACAATGAAAAAACCAAAAACTTGTAATTCTCATAGGTACGTCTATAATATCATTTATACATTGCTCAAACGAATGTATTATGGTCACTTGTTCTTCAGGTATCAATGTAGGTGAGCTGGGTCGTTGAGTCCTAAAATCATGGGTATCTGCCTTCCCCAGAGTGTTATTATTCTGCGCATGTCAAGGTCAAAAATCAATTCATCTAATGTTAATATCGCCAACAAATATCAAACAAAGCAGCCATTAAAAAACCCTTAAATCCAAGAAGAAAGAAAAATTACAAACCTCAATCTCACTACTATGCATAAGAGAATTCAATTTTAAACCATCCTGAAACTAGGATGGTAGCTCTGCAGATTGTTCTGAGATTGAGGATCTATAATTTAGTGTTTCTCAGTAGATTCCAGATCCTGAATGAAATTCTGGCTAATCAAATAGAGTGCAAAAAAAAAACAACTGAACATCCATTATGGATACTTTGTATTTACCAACTACCAGATACTTTACACGGGAGAGTCACAACAAAACATACATTATGAGCACAAAAGAAACTTTGTAATCATTACAAGAATGCAACAAGCTTCAAAATGGTAAGCAACAACACTGACAAATACTTTTCAGATTCTCCGACAAATTTCATTCACTGCACACAGTAATCTTCGATCATTCATCCTGCACCTCCGTTTGACAGTCATCTTGTACCTCCGTCTGACAGACAGGGCATAGCTACATACAGTGCATAACTACAGGATGAGATCAGGCTATCTAATTTCGAATAGTAAGTAATGTTGCTCCAATTTGTACTAATAGTGTCTGACTCTTTTCTGAGTTCTCCAGACTCTATAGAAGTTTAACATTTAAAAAATAAAGCTAATACTTTCAGGACAGATGGATCGCTTAGCCTGATCAGATATACTTGACCTTCTTTCCTTTATTCTAAGTTATGCTTCTATGTCATTTTGCATTATTATAGCTCAACATTATTATACAAGATCATGCACTCTAAAGACAAATAAATATATAAATAACAGTACAGTTCAATTGTAAACACGACCATCTGTCAGACAGAAGCTATTTTTTCAAGAGAATTAAATGCTTGAATTATAAATCTTACTGCATCCCTGCAACTCTAGGAATACAACTTATATATGTTCACTGCTATGACATATGAAGTTAATGAGGCGCGAATAACTGCACATTTTTAGTGACAACCAACGTTTAATGCACTCGGAATGATAGAGGTGAGCACAAGATAAGTTGATCAACATTTCTCCACTGTTGTACACCATGCAACAGATCACATACCTGGAGAACAACATATAGCATATTGGTATAACATTCTCCATATTTTGGCAAAATTATTGCCGAAGCTAGCCACATGTAGTTGTTTATTTTGAATTTTAAAACTTGCAGATAAATTACAGTGCTTTTGTTTACTCTTAGTGTTCCAAATTACTTTATCAAAACTAGTTTTAGCTTAATCATAAATAACACCCCAACTGAAATTTGGTAGTAGTATATAATAGCGGAAATAGCAGCTCACTGAACCCTTGCAACCTTCTAGGAACACACAAAGCACATCTAGAATAAAGATATTCCTTCATTGTATGTAAAGAGTCATGTTATCCAACTAATAGACTGTTATATCACTCATAAAGAATAAGGTAGTGATGAATAAGGTCACAAGTAGTCGTCACTGACAATAAATACAAGTATGTTTTAACATATACTGTACACACACCAAAAAACTAGAGAGGCCCGGAAAAAAGTCTATAAATAATATATATGTTAAATTTCTTACTCTTCTTTCTTTTTCTTAGAGAAGATTCCTGAATTGTACTTGAATGTTGGTAAACGCGAGATGAGCTCTTATGGAAGTCCTTTATTTTCACTTCCAACACTTTCACCTAGTGATGGTAATTGCTAACACAGGGCAACAACACATTTACTTAGATGGACAAAACTGCGGATACAAAATGAAACGAACAAATATAGCAATTTATGCTATAAAAAATTAACATTTTAGGAGCACTTGAACAATTATTGGTCCGAATTTCTTTCTTTCTAATTTGTTACATATTATAAAGAATAGAGGTTCTAGATCAAAATTTTTAGAACAAACCAAAAATAGAAGTATGAATCGCATGATAATCATTCTGACATTAAAAAGTAGACCTAAAAATAATTTTTTTGCCATTGAATCTCCTTAAAATTCTGAAAAATGACAATATTTGATAAGATTGCAATTATTAATAATTATACTTGAAGAAATGAATTCATTTATGAATCAGGAATATCAAACTACATGGTATAAATGATAATTTACTATTCATAACCAATATTGTTCACTAACCTTGTTAATTAAAAAAGTGATATAATTCTTGAAAAAATTTAAGTAATACTTATTGATTTGATCATAACAATCAGCAGTACATAGACATTTCTAATAGTAGAATGGATTCAAGTAGCAGATATGTTACTGCCCTCGAAAACTAGAAAGACTATTTTACGACTCCTTTGGAAATTTTTACTTAACAAACATCTTATAAAAAATATCTAAAAGTATAGCTTGCATGATGATGCCAAATCTAATAAAAACATGACATCTATATTTTACTTGCATGTTCATTCACAATTGTACTGTAATGCATTATCAGAAATTTACGGTGTAACTTTTAATGCATTATCAGAAGATTATATGCATTATCAGAAGTTTACGGTGTAACTTTTATACCATGATATGGCTAAAGACAGCACTCCAGTCTCTTACCTCATAAATCATACTATCAGGATCCACATCATCTTGCGTCGTATTTTGAGTGACATCCTGCAGATGTATAGAATCAAGAATATCAGATATACTGTGCCATTTGAAAATGTAAAGGAAGCTTAAGAAGTTAGTTTTACCCTTTCTGGATTTTCAATAGAATCAACTTCAGTCTGACCTTCTGTATATATATACATTATTTCTACATAAAAGTATTACTTGGAACTCAGAAGACACCCTAAAAAACAATATATCCGATGTATTATGTTTTGATTGTTTTATAAAGAAATGATAGAGTCAAGATGGTAGTACACCTTTGCAATCATTTTAATAAACATAATCATGCCAGTAAGCCTATGTTAAAGGGGATTTTCAAAGTTTGATTAAGCGGTTAGACCTATAAGGAGTATTGTGAATCGAGAAAAGTAAACTCACATGAAGGCATTTTTACATGACTATATCCTGAAGGCAAGAACTAATATGTTCATATTACAAGACTCGTACTACAAAATGAGACTCATCCCATTAATGGGATGGAATCCTTGTCCTATAAACCATGTTGAAACAACATTTTTTAAACTGGTAAGCATACAATTCTTGAAACAACATTTTCACTTGATCAAAAGATAAAATCAAAATATAACATTATCCTCACTTCATACCACAAAAAATAAACATAAGTATAAGTAAAGAAAAAAATAAAAAAAAATACATTTGACAAAATATACACAAGCATATACATTAAAATTGACACCCACATAAGCAATTCAAACAATTACTCAACTTATTAAAAAACTAATTAAAATTTACCCTGCTCAAATCAAACAAGTACTCAACTAATTAAAAAAATAGGGTTCCAGATGAACTATTTAAACTAATTAAAATTAACTGATTAAAAAAATTAGGGTTTCAGATTAAACCCCCTAATTTAAAAATTAGATTTTAAAGGTTACCCAATTCAAGCTTTGGTCTCCATAAGCTTTAAACTCCGATTTAAGCTTTAGATAAACTCTGATTCTTACCTCTTTAAGACTTTTTCAATCTCTGAAGGAAAGAGAGCGGAGTTGGGGAGGGAGGTATTAGATCGAGGGAGAGGAGAGGTCGAGTTCTCCGGTCGATGAATTGAATCGAGTTCTTCAGTCAAAAGAGTAGAGAGGAAAAGAGAGAAGAGAGAGAGCTGGACTGATTGTCAGCAGTTGTTCACATAGTGATAGTTGTACAAGTATCCTTAGACTTGAGGTCATCATAGTCATCTTGTGTACACTGAACTATGCTTTGGTTTAGTTCTTAGTCTCCAGGGACAATTATTTGGGCTCTACTGGGTATAGGAATTTGTACACGAAGATAGTGTATGATCAATAAAGGATCTACCCCTTCCAGTGAAGGAAGCGAATGTTCAAGGCTGATCCACTTATGCTAGTTCAGGAATCTCTGGCCAGAGTGAATAAAATTAGAAAGTTTCTAATTTGCATAGAACTAAGCATAGTAAGGTAAGCAAGTGATTAAATTAGATAGGCTTGACATGAGATCTATGCCTTGTATTTAATCGGGACATTGTAGGGTAGAAGGAGTTTATTGTACGGTAACTATTCACTGAATAGGTTCTTGGTATTCTAAGCAGTGAATTCATATATCCAGATAGTCGCGATATGCTGAGAAGTATCCCTCACGATGTAGAATAAATGTGATTAATTAATTAATCATATTTGATAATTAGAGAATTTATATAAATAATGATAAAATAGTTTTATTATTATGTTAGATATATTTGATAATGTCATGGCTAATATGTTTTATGTTTAGCTTTCAGATCTTATTTGAACAGGATAAATCAGTACTTAACTGTTGATCAGTACTTATACTGGAAGTCAGGACTTAAGGATATCAGTACTTATTATCAGGAGATAATCATCAGAAGATAGATATCAGAACTTAAGTGCTGAAGGACGATCAGATAAGGACAGTAGCTGATTAAAGGAAAGAAGATCAATAAACATAAGAAGAGATATGCATGAAGAAGGAATTCTGTAAGAATGGAATACTTGGAAGAAAAGATATCTGATTGATATATTTTAGGAAGCAGAATTATATTCCATATCAATTAGCGATTATCTTGTAACTGTGTAGTATATAAACACAGACATAGGGTTTACACTATAAGTGTTATCATTATTAGAAGATTATTCATTGTAACCCTAGCAGCTCTCGTGATATTTGTTCATCACTGAGAGGTAATAGTTCCATACTGTAAAGAGTTTATTGTTTCAATAAAGTTTGTTTTCTGTTACTTAAGTTCTTAAAGTTCGATTTGAGTGTACTATACACTGTATTCACCCCCTCTACAGTGTGTGTGTGTGACCTAACAATTGGTATCAGAGCCTATCTGTTAACATACATACAGTTAAAGATCCAAACACAATCATGTCAGACACAGAAACTCCAACTAAGCCTACCAAAACTGAGGAATCACCAAAGACTCAAATTCAGAGTCGGTATGAGACCATCAGAGTTCCCATACTGAGACCATCTGAATATCCCATATGGAAGGTAAGGATGACCATGTTCCTGGAAGCAACAGATCCAGAATACCTTGATAGAATCAAGGAAGGCCCTCACAAACCAACCAAGCTCGCTGTTGCAGTTGCAGGTGAAGCAGCAAAGACCGTACCAAAGGAAGAGTGATTATACTGCTGAAGACATAGCATCAATTGCTAAGGATGCTAAGGTACGACACTTACTGCATAGTGCCATTGATAATGTAATGTCAAACAGGGTAATCAACTGCAAGACTGCTAAGGAGATATGGGATGCTCTGGAAACAAGGTGTCAGGGAACTGACACAATTAAGAAGAACAGGAAGACAATACTCACTCAAGAGTATGAACACTTTGACTCAAAGACTAATGAGTCATTGAATGATTTATATGATAGATTTGTCAAACTTTTGAATGATTTGTCATTGGTTGATAAAGAGTATTATCTTGAAGATTCAAACCTTAAGTTCCTGTTAGCTCTTCCTGAATGCTGGGATTTGAAGGCAACGACAATAAGAGACAACTACAATCTTGATGAAACAACTCTTGACGAAATCTATGGAATGCTCAAGACTCATGAGCTGAGATGGAACAAAGAAGCAAGAGGAAAGGAGGAAAGTCAAGGACAGTTGCTCTTAAGGCTGAAGAAGAATTCCCCAAAGCAGCTTCCTCAAAGAAAGACAAGGGTAAAGCTCTTTTCATAAAGTCTGATACTGAGTCATCAAGTTCTGAGAGTGATGATGACTCAGATTCTGAAAGCTTGCCTGACTGATGCTGATGAGGAGATGATGAAGTTGTGTGCTCTTATGGTGAAAGGAATCACAAAGATTGCATACAGGAAGTTCAGGAAGGGAAAGAAGTTTTCCAGGAAAGGCATAAGTTTGATAAGAAGAATTTCAGAAGATCTGAAGGCAGAGGAGGAAAGTCTGACAGAGGAGATTACACCAATGTTAAATGCTATAACTGTGGTGAGAAAGGCCAATATCTCCTGACTGCAAGAAGGTAAAGGGTGACAAAGGAAGGCTCTTGTCACAAAGCAGAAATGCTGGACAGACACCTCAGACTCTGAAAGTGAGGAAAACTATGCATTGATGGCAAATGCTGATAAAGAAAGTGCTGAGAGCAGTTCTGAAGCGCTGAAAAAAGGTACCTCAGACTACTTATGCTTTTCATACTGATGATATTAATGAGTTGAGAAGATATCTTAAAACCATGTTTGTTCATTATAGAGATCAAACTTTAACATGTGAAAGATTAACTTCTGAAAATCTTGCATTTAAGAAAAGAAATGATTTCTTAGAAAAAGAGTTAGTCATGTTCCATCAAACTCAGAAGGATAGAGATGATGCTTTTTATGTTAGGAATGAAGTGCTAAAATTAATGAATATAAAAACTGAGTTAGAAAAGGAAAGAGAGATTATCAGGACTTGGACTAACTCTGGCAAAACAACTCAAAATTTGCTAAGTAGTGGAAACTGGAAAGAGGGCTTAGGTTATGGAGAAGATAAGAAATAAAGGAACTGAAGAAATTAAGTCTGTTGATAAGCAAAAGCCAAGTTAAAACCTGTTAAGTTTTAACTGTAAAGTCTGAAAATGAAAAAGAAGTTACAAAGAATTAACTTCTGACAAACTAAAACAGGAAAAGACAGCTGAAGTGAACATAGGCTTAATGACAAAGAAGCAGCTTAAGCATAAGCTGAAAGATGTTAAGAATGCAAACAAGGTAAAATCACCTAGGAAAAATAGGAATGGAAAGGAAGGTGTGAATAAAAGCAATAATTATAAACCTGTTCCTATGCTAGGAAAACATGTCATAACTGTGGAAGTTCTAACCATCTGGCTTCTTTTTGCAGGAAGAATAAGAATATTAACTCCTTACCTTCAAAATCAGGAGTTAAGAGTCAGTCTGTTAGATACAAACCACAAAATCCTTGTTTTCATTGTGGTAGTTTATGGCATTCCATTTATACTTGTAAGGAATATCATAGTTTACTATGATTATTATCAAATAAACCTTCTGAAGAAAGTTTCCATTGTTCCTTCTAGTGTAAATTCTGATTCAAAGTCTGATAGTGTAAGTTCTGATAAGAAAAATGTTAACATAAACTCTGATGCTAAATCCGCTGCAAATGTTAACAAACTTAATAAGGCCAAAGGATCCAAGCAAGTCTGGGTCCTTAAAACTAATAATTAGTGGTCTTTGTGATTGCAGGGCAACAGGAAAAATATTCTAGTTCTGGACAGTGGATGTTCAGGACATATACTGGAAATAAGGCCCTGCTATCAGACTTTGTGGAGAAAGCTGGCCCAAGTGTTTCTTATGGAGATGGCAACATTGGAAAAACATTGGGATATGGCAATATCAATCTTGGAAATGTCATAATTAACAAGTAGCTCTGGTCTCAGGACTTAAACACAACCTACTGAGTATAAGTCAAATCTGTGACAGAGGTTATCATGTTGATTTCTTTGAAGAACACTGTGAAATTGTGAGTAAATCTAAAGGCAAAGTTGTTCTGAAAGGATACAGGCGTGGTAACATTTATGAAGCTAAGCTTTCAACAAGTACTGATGGTTCTGCAATCTGTCTGATGAGTAGAGCATCAATTGAAGAAAGCTGGAATTGGCATAAGAAACTCTCATTTAAATTTCAACAATATAAATGAACTGGTCAAGAAAGATCTTGTGAGAGGATTGCCAACACAGTATTTGCTCCTGATGGTCTTTGTGATTCATGTCAGAAAGCCAAAAAAGAAATCTTCATTCAAGAGCAAGACTGAATCATCAATTCTTGAGCCTTATCATCTACTACATGTTGATCTATTTGGTCCAGTAAATGTCATGTCTATTGCAAAGAAGAAGTATGCGTTGGTCATAGTGGATGAGTTACCAGATACACATGGGTGTATTTCTTGCATACAAAAAGTGAAACTGCATCATCTTGATTGATCATGTCAAACATCTGGATAAAATGGTCAAAGATTCTGTGAAAGTTTTAAGGAGTGATAATGGCACTGAGTTCAAGAATTTGATAATGGAAGAGTTCTGCAAAAGCCATGGAATAAAGCAGGAATTTTCTGCTCCTGGAACTCCACAGCAAAATGGAGTTGTTGAAAGGAAGAATAGAACTCTCATTGAAGCTGCACGTACAATGCTTGAAGAAGCAAAGCTTCCAACCTATTTCTGGGCTGAAGTGTGCAGACTGCTTGTTTTACTCAAAATGCAACACTCATTAACAAGCATGGAAAAACACCATATGAGATGGTGAAGAAAAAGAAGCCAAATCTGAAATATTTTCATGTATTTGGATGCAAGTGTTTTGTTCTCAAGACTCATCCTGAACAGCTATCAAAGTTTGATCTAAAAGCTGATGAAGGAATCTTTGTTGGATATCCACTTTCCACAAAAGCCTTCAGAGTCTATAATTTGAGAACAAAAGTGGTCATGGAATCTATCAATTCTCTTTGATGAAAAATTACTGGTCTTGAAGATTTCATTGACCATGATCAGCTGAGATTTGAAAATGAAGACTCAAATTCTGATACTGAAAATCCTGACAGTCTAAGTCCTGATACTGTAAACTCTGATGGATTAAACTCTGATGTTATTGAAACTGTGGTGACTACGTCAAAGGAAGATGCACCTATGCAGGGGGCATACTCAAGATCCTACCACATCTCAAGAACATCAGAACATGCATCTGGCTCTTCAAGTTCTGATTCGTCAAGTTCTGATAAGCCAAGTTCTGACAGTGCTGAAAATCTAAATACTGAAGAATCCAACTCAGAGAGCATAGTTTTAGGGGGAGCATCAGAAAATGAAAATGAAGATAGCATGGATCATGGGGGAGCATCCAGTTCTAGAGAAAACCTTCCATCTGCAAGGAAGTGGACAAAATCACATACACCTGATTTGATAATTGGAAATCCTGATGCAGGTGTCAGAACTAGAACAGGTACTTCAAATGATGTCTTTACAATTCTTTTCTCTCTCAGACTGAGCCAAAGAAAGTGGAAGAAGCTCTTCAAGATGCTGATTGGGTGCAACAATGCAGGAAGAGTTGAATGAATTTGAAAGAAACAAAGTCTGGACCCTAGTGCCAAGACCAAAGAATAGATCTGTTGTTGGTACAAAGTGGGTATTCAGAAACAAAACTGACAGTGATGGCATAATTACAAGGAATAAGGCAAGGCTGGTTGCAAAAGGATATTCTCAATAGGAGGGAATTGATTATGATGAAACATTTGCACCAGTTGCTAGGTTAGAAGCCATAAGGATATTTTGGCTTATGCTGCTCACAAAAAGTTTACTGTCTTTCAAATGGATGTGAAAAGTGCTTTTCTCAATGGAGAATTGGAGGAGAGGTGTATGTTGAACAACCTCCAGGTTTTGTAGATACCAAACATCCAGATTATGTCTACAGGCTTGATAAAGCACTTTATGGACTTAAGCAAGCTCCTAGAGCATGGTATGAGACTTTAGCTCAGTTTTTCTGGAAAGTGGATTCAACAGAGGGCAATAGACAAAACACTGTTCTACCTCAACCATGGAAAGGACTTACTTCTGGTCCAGATTTATGTTGATGATATCATTTTGGATCTACAAATGACAAACTTTGCAAGAAGTTTGCCAAACTAATGCAGTCAAGATATCAGATGAGTATGATGGGGGAACTTAGCTATTTTTGGGCTTCAAGTCAAGCAGAATGAGGAAGGCACTTTTATTGTCAAACCAAGTACACCAGAAACTTGCTGAAGAAATTTGGAATGCAAGATTGTTCAAGTGCATCCACTCCAATGGCCACTGCAACAAAACTGGATAAGGATACCGGTAAATCAGTAGATATTACTGACTACAGAGGTATGATTGGCTCTACTCTATCTAACTGCTAGTAGACCTGATATCATGTATGCTACCTGTCTTTGTGCAAGATTTCAAGCAGATCCAAGAGAACCTCACTTAACAGCTGTAAAAAGAATCTTTAAGTATCTTAAAGGAACAGCTGCTCTGGGATTATGGTATCCTAGAGAATCAGATTTTAAACTAATAGGTTACTCAGATGCAGATTTTGCAGGTTGCAAAATTGACAGGAAAAGCACAAGTGGAAGCTGCCAATTTTTGGAGGCAGATTGGTTCTTGGTACAGCAAGAAACAAAAGTCAATTTCCACATCAACTGCAGAAGCAGAGTATATTGCTGCAGGAAGCTGTTGTGCACAGATTCTTTGGATGAAGAATCAGTTACTGGATTATGGGTTAACATATTTCAAAATCCCTATTTACTGTGATAATCAAAGTGCTATTGCTATGACAGGTAATCCAGTTCAACACTCTATGACAAAGCACATCAGCATCAGGTACCACTTCATCAGGGAACATGTGGATGAAGGTACAGTGGAATTGCATTTTGTTCCCACAGATCAACAACTAGCAGATATCTTCACAAAACCACTGTGTGAAGCTACTTTTACAAGATTGGTAAATGAACTTGGAATGGTTTCAGGTTCTTCTCTAAATCTGCTTAGTCTTGTTCTGTGTTATCAGACTTTATGCTCAGTATTTACAGAATTAATCTCATTGTGTATTCTGTGCTTAATTGATAAATGTCTTTAAGTACTGACTGTTGTCTGATATATGTTTCTAAACTCTGATAAGTGATATGTCTGTTCTAGTACCTATTCAATCCTATGAGGATAACTGTGCTAGATACTGACCTAGTAGTCTTCAATAAACAAATGATTCCATGTAAGAAGTAATTATTTCAGTGGAAATCTTATGACACTAGCAAATTCTGATAATTGAGCAGTTAAGTTTACTTTGATATCTTATTACTAAGTCACAAATTAGAATAATGCTACTCATCTGTTAAGTTCTGATACTAGTAAAACTGCTGAGTACTAAGTGCTGATAAACCTCACTTATCAAAAGAAAAAGCAAAAGATCAAAGAATAAAATCAGGTACTCCTTTGAGATCTAGAGTAAAAATGTGGAAGGGACGACCCAAGTGCATTGCTGGTATTAAGTAAATATGCATTAGAAAAGCAAAATATTTTCTTGGTGACTTTTCACACTCTATGATTACTGGAGAAATACTCTGATAATAGCATAAATTCTGATAAGCAGTCATGACTCACTTACACTGAGAAGCCACTGTAAAATAGAATTTCAAAAGATGCATAAAATTAGCACAAAACAGTTGAGGTGGACTCAAGCATGAACTCATTCATCAGTAGGTTTCAGGACAATGACAGCTCTTTAGCAAAATTTTAGTTATGCCTTATTTCTAAGATGTACTGAAGTGAATCAGACTTTACTCTTTGTCTGTTATTGCTAATGCACACTAATCACTCCATCTGAATGATGAAAATTTCTGTGGAGGTCTATGTTATTTAGATAAACAGTCATTGTGTCATTTTGCACAAACTCTGAGGACAAGCTCTGGTTGCATATTCTGATGATTAAGTTCTGAAGTCTATAACTCAGAACTTGTATGAGGATTACTAAGATGGGCATTCCTTTTTCGAGTTAAGAAATTATGTTCTGATGACTGTTAAGTTCTGATATAAGTCTAAGTTCTGATATTACAGTCTAATCCTTTACTTGGCTTATCTGTGAATAAAATTTGGTAACAGTCTCAGTTCGAACTTGATATGTTGAAGTGGAAGATTAATAGTCACTATGGTTAGGGTTAATGGTATTTACTGAAATCCATGTTACTTGTTCTTGTGCGCTTTAAACCATGTTTCCTCTTTCCAATGAATGTTATTCTTTTTAAAATCTAGGGAGACGAGGTAGAATTAATTCTACCTGTCAGCATTCAATTTCTTTGCGTCTCCTGCATTCTCTTGCCTATAAAGCAGCCACTTCACATCAGTCTTTCCATCAAATTCTTCTCACACACTTATCTTCATACTTTTCTTTCAAAAACACAATGGTCAGATACAACATGTTTTTGAACTACCAAAACTTCAATATGGAGTAAGTTGTGCCGACTGGCAGCAGGAATGGCATGTCACAGCCATTCCTGAGGAGATATGGGACTCTGTCCCACAGGAGGTACTGACACACCTCCTGTTCTTCTATATGGATTACCATCGCCATTGGAGCGATTGGAGGAGGAAAGACTGGCAGCTCTCCGCCAGCAAGAGCGAATCATCCGACTCGCCATTCTGTTTATCGAGAGCAGGAAGAAGAAGATGACTTAATCTTGTCTTTGTTAATATTTTGATAATGTCATGGCTAATATGTTTTATGTTTAGCTTTCAGATCTTACTTGAACAGGATAAATCAGTACTTAACTGTTGATCAGTACTTATACTGGAAGTCAGGACTTAAGGATATCAGTACATATGTATCAGGAGATAATCATCAGAAGATAGATATCAGAACTTAAGTGCTGAAGGATACAGATAAGGACAGTAGCTGATTAAAGGAAAGAAGATTGAGATAAACATAAGAAGAGATATGCATGAAGAAGGAATTCCGTGAAGAATGGAATACTTGGAAGAAAAGATATCTGATTGATATATTTTAGGAAGCAGAATTATATTCCATATCAATTAGCGATTATCTTGTAACTGTGTAGTATATAAACACAGACATAGGGTTTACACTATAAGTGTTATCATTATTAGAGAAGATTATTCATTGTAACCCTAGCAGCTCTCGTGATATTTGTTCATCACTGAGAGGTAACAGTTCCATACTGTAACAGAGTTTATTGTTTCAATAAAGTTTGTTTTCTGTTACTTAAGTTCTTAAAGTTCGATTTGAGTGTACTATACACTGTATTCACCCCCCTACAGTGTGTGTGTGACCTAACAATGGTATCAGAGCCTATCTGTTAACACATACAGTTAAAGATCCAAACACAATCATGTCGACACAGAAACTCCAACTAAGCCTACCAAACTGAGGAACCACCAAAGACACAAATTCAGTCGGTATGAGACCATCAGAGTTCCCATACTGAGACCATCTGAATATCCCATATGGAAGGTAAGGATGACCATGTTCCTGGAAGCAACAGATCCAGAATACCTTGATAGAATCAAGGAAGGCCTCACAAACCAACCAAGCTCGCTGTTGCAGTTGCAGGTGAAGCAGCAAAGACCGTACCAAAGGAGAAGAGTGATTATACTGCTGAAGACATAGCATCAATTGCTAAGGATGCTAAGGTACGACACTTACTGCATAGTGCCATTGATAATGTAATGTCAAACAGGGTAATCAACTGCAAGACTGCTAAGGAGATATGGGATGCTCTGGAAACAAGGTGTCAGGGAACTGACACAATTAAGAAGAACAGGAAGACAATACTCACTCAAGAGTATGAACACTTTGACTCAAAGACTAATGAGTCATTGAATGATTTATATGATAGATTTGTCAAACTTTTGAATGATTTGTCATTGGTTGATAAAGAGTATGATCTTGAAGATTCAAACCTTAAGTTCCTGTTAGCTCTTCCTGAATGCTGGGATTTGAAGGCAACGACAATAAGAGACAACTACAATCTTGATGAAACAACTCTTGACGAAATCTATGGAATGCTCAAGACTCATGAGCTGAGATGGAACAAAGAAGCAAGAGGAAAGGAGGAAAGTCAAGGACAGTTGCTCTTAAGGCTGAAGAAGAATTCCCCAAAGCAGCTTCCTCAAGAAAGACAAGGGTAAAGCTCTTTCAT
>NW_027420872.1:0-30026 GCF_009905375.1 Apium graveolens | reverse complement strand
ATAACAACTTTCTTAAGAACCGAGATTGCAATTATCTGGAATGCTGACGAGAATGACCATATACTTCTTTGTTCTTAACTATAGGGTAATTTCTGAAAATTTGGGCAGCACTTCCCCTACACCATTGACTACCAGTCGGACTCAAGCCGACACCATTAATCAACCAAGTCATCCACAATCATATACATCCACTTCCATCAACCAAATCATCAATTCCCACAATTCACCTTTGATCAGCATCTAACTAGTATAGCATATCTCTTTTTAATTGGGATTGGATCTGAAACCCACAATGATTAATATAACCATACCTTTCTTAGAATATTACGAATTGTTCTTAATGAATTTAAGGTTTGATTTCATGATTCTGTTAATTTATTTCTGACCATTATTAATCGGTTTATCTTTTAATAACTGCGCATGGTCTCCATTATTACCATCACAATCTGGTAGAAACTCAATCGTTAGATTATTATTTCTTGAAAAGTTTCACAATCGAGTCACCATTGCTTCATCTCTATTTATGGCTTTGCATCGAACTTCCGTTACTGACCCGGGTATGAGCATTGGATTCATCATCCCTTACTTACGCAAATTAGAAAATTTTACAATTTCTTGAAGAACACGTTCGAAGTCTGATTTTTATTTGACGACTAATATCTTTTCATGACGAAGGGATGCCTCGTGTATTAACCGCCTGTCTGAGTCATCGTTCAGAATTTCCTTGATCTTTGATCGTCGTCCCGATACTCGTTTACTTCGTCTGACACACACAACTCTGCTTCCTTATTTTGTAATAAATGTACGATTCACTAACCATTCATTTCGCGTCGAAATCCTCTAGTTTGAAGTGCATTATTTATCAACTTACAATCATATTCTCCTTTGACACATAATTCTACCTGTCGCACTGACTATTCTATTTCTTTTGGAATCGTCAAAGAATAGACTCGATGCAAGAGGAGAGTTTGTGAATATGATTTTGATTGAAAATTGAATAAGAAATAACAATGCGAAACTGATTGAAGGAAGAAAAATGAGTGAAGAATGAGACAACCATATTCGTACTTAAGATGGCCAGTCTTTCATACTATATGGCATACAGCCCATGATTAGGTGGCGTCCCACCCGACTTTTCGTCATTTCGACAAAGCGTCATATCATAACACTGTTGTCTCAATTGGAATCAAGAATTTGAGAAAAGCAACAATTTAGGAGGGATACAAGAATGTTCTTTCGTTTCCGCCTCATATGATTTATTAACAGAAGAAGCTCATACATATTCAAACTCGAGAAGAACATATGCTATCGTATTAGAAGAAAGAATATCAATGCCGATTACCTTCCACGATTCACTTACGTATGCCTTCAGGATCGTGCGGACACAGGTTCACGATTCAAGTCACATCATTGCTTCAAAATGCTTCCTGGAAACGCCTTCACATCGACTATTTCAATACTTTGATCTTAATCGCGTTGTTCCGAAGTTAAAATCACGGCTTCAGATTTCATCTATGTCATGTAAAATACCCATTGATCACGTAATGCCTCAATTTCATCGATAAAAATACGATTCCTCCAACTATCTGGAAGATTCTGCCATTTCCTTCAATCATCCTTCATTCATTCGATTCACGAATCTTGTTAAATTTTATTAATCTTATAAAATGGGGAAATAATATTTTAATACGTTGATTCAATTATTGATTTTATTAAACAGTTTACTTTCATTCTTCACAGCAACCTTAAACCTTCTTCCTGCTGATGGGTCTACTTGGCCCTTTGAATAACAACACTGAGTCTAATTTCGTTCTTCTTTTTGGATCATTTTCTCTTTATAAAACAAGAACATAAGTAGTAGTTTGACAAATCATTTGTAAAACTCATTTCATGCAAAAATCTTCTGAAAGTTGATTAAGAAAATCTTTTCCGAAATCTCATTTTTAAAGTTTTGGAAATCAATTATTTTGGTCGTCATTACTATATACATTACTTGCTATTTTTATGGTTTACCACTAAAATATCTAATTGAAAGAATGTCCATATAAAGGTCCTTCTACTTCGATACGCCTTCTATGCTTTTCCTTCGATTCGCATTTCTTAGTCAATGAAACCTCATTTACCGTTGTATATCATTTTATTCATAGATCGACCCCAATGCTAACGCCTGCCCTGGTCTTTCATATTCTTGTCATCGTCCTTGACGTTATGCTTACAACCACGCATGCAATTCGATGTTCTGTCTATAGATAAGGGCGCACCTTCTTGCTAGTCTTACCTCCATCTAATAAGGTAGATATTATTCCTTGCACAGTTCCCGATAAATGGTAAGAATCTTCTCGCAATGGTGATGCCTTCAAAACGTGCAACGTTGGTTCTTCATCAGCTTCCATTCACTGGTTGCCTCCGACGATTAAGCTTTCCTTCTACCTAATTCTAAATTAAATCATAACCATCACTCACCTAGTTTCCCCTTACACAAATGCTTACGAGATCCACCCGCATTTCCTTCAACCACATGAAAAGTAGGGTAACATACCCAGTCTCGTCGATCCATCGATTTCTTCATTATTGTATGATCCGAGGTTTCAATATACCTATGATGTTTTGATATTCGCCTTACACTTTCTCAACGATCCTATCTTAGCAACTCCATCTCGGATCTGCCTAACCCCTAATTCGCACTCAACTCAACTTAACCTGAGTATGCCTTAAGGTTATTTCCTATCCTGTACTACCTATCATTTCTATCTTACTCTCACCTATTCTTATTTCAGTGACCAATAACCTGCAGCTCTGATACCAAACTGTAACGCCCCAAATCCGGGGTCAAGATTTGGTGTTACTAAACCATTATTACATAAAGTAAAGAAATAAAAATAACCCTTGAGTCCGGATCTTTTACAGGTCATGGTATGAAACAAGAATCTAACCTTCTACAACTTACTTCAACTATAATACAAGTATATATACCTTTGAACTAATGCTCTTGTCACATTCTTCTAACACCTTCAATCTCTCGCAACGGAAACTTCTCTAACTTCTGCTGTCTATCAAAGCTATTCACTTTAGACCTTATCTGTTTCTGGCAGAATAAGAATTGACAAAGCAAGAGTGAGCCAAAAATGCCCAGCAAGCATATAATTTGAGTTTCAAATATTAATTTTAAAGAAAACTTTCAGACAAAATCTCTGAAATTTTGAAGAGCGAAACACGAAATCATTTAAAGGATATACTTTATCAGCTTAAATCAATTTGATTTGTATTGCTATAAATCACAAAGGACATAATGACATTTTTGTCAGAGCTTTTAGAGATCGCGTGTTTTCAAAATAGCTTCTGGTATCATCTTATAATTGAGCAATGGATGCACTAACTATTCATAAAACGATGTTCAAGAAATTCCTAACTATTCAGTATCCATCATTATCGACTAAGTTTCCATAGACTTAGCCTGCTAAACCAGCCTGATAAGGACGGGTTGAATAATTAAGAAAATCCCAATTCATTCAAGATTCTAAATATTACTGAGCAACAAATGCTGCAGCAACACTCTGAACCTCGAATTCATTTATAAACACTGTAATTTCCCGAAACTGAGGGCTAAGAAAGAATAACTTTAACCCATAATCACATTTTACTTCCAGAGGGAATGCCGTTAATGGCGATCAACAACAAATTGGACTGAACACTAGAAACCAACATATGCACTATAACCTGCTGATCAGTCAGGAGATAGTGCGGATCTATACCCAACTGCATAGACCCAACCAACATATGGGGCACCCAGGCAACTATGGCCTAAAGGGTCCGGTCCATCTCCGGCCCATAGGATCCAGCTCATCACTGGTCCTCATAATAATCATCCAGCCCGTAGAGTATTTTGATATCAAATCATTCTGATTTCAAAACATCCCAAATTAGGGTTCGCAAATAACCCGAACGAATGGGTATTTGCTCAAGAGAGCAATCGAATTATAGGAACAAGAATTTAAAAGAACTGGCATAATAAGAGTAATTGCAGCGAATATAAAACAGTTAACTATTCTGAACTTAGAATAGGAGAGAATAAATATTTGCAGTATTTAAGGAGAAAGGTTAGGAATACTTGCCTCAATTGAGAATCCCTCTGATCTTTAACTAGTTGACATATCACTCAGTCCTGTCGCCTCTGTACTACCCTTGACGAGCTACTTGACCTTTCTTATCATTTACCTTCTTAGGTTATCTTTATCCCAAATCCACTTGTTTCAGTATTACACGGAATCAGGCTTCACTTCTACCATCTCTATCTGGCTTTGAATGTCTCATACTATATGCATCTATCACAAATAATACTATTCAATGAACTGACAATATATAATTGACTAGTCTATACAATTATCCCTATCGTCTACCCGTCCGATAATAAATATATATAAGAATCACATCTCATTCAGATAACATTCAAAAGACATGCTGACTCATTATTTGCATAATACATACACATAGGACAGGTAATCATATTATCCAGATAACACGTAATCATGTAATTCACGTAACATATAAGTTGAATCGTCAAAAGATAGGTCTCGATATGTTTAGAGTTGAAATTGGGTCAAAAAGAATATTTTATCAATCAATTACCGACTCAGGATGATTCGTGAAACAAACATCCTTTTAATATAAAAGAATTTAGGTCTTGAAATATTTTTAATAGAAGCAGAATATTTTCTGAGTCTAGAGGCGTTCGTTTCGTATTAAACGGACGAACGGTTGATTTATTATGAATTAAACAAGATTTAATTAATTATAAATTATAAATAATTAATTATAATTAAACAATCCTTAATTATATTTTTAAATAATTATTTAAGAAAATCAAAGTCAAAAATAATTTTTTTATAATTTTTGGAGTTAAAACGAAGAAGTTACGATTTATTGAAATTATGTGATTAATTATTGAAATAATTAATCACTTAATAAATAAATAACTAATAAATAATTAATAGATAATTATTTACTAATTTAAAATAATTAATCCCTAATTATTAGGATTAATCACAATTTATTACAAATATTTACAACTCATCGTTATTTATTTGATTAGATCGATTATTTACAAATAATCAATCAACTTAATTAACTGATACGCTATTTATCGAATAACTACGAATTACTCAAATTATAAATCAACTCAACGATTAATCACTCGTATAAATACGAGCTACACACTATTTCGAATACTACCGAATTAATATATTAATATCGGAATTTAAACGATTCGTTAATCAATTACTTATCGGTATTTAATTATACAATACAAATAATTACCGCAATATTATTTGAATAACTATTGTTCGAATAATAATTCTCATTATCGAATCCCTACTCGCATAGATACGAGTTACTCGTATTATTTACTAATTTATCGGATTATAAATCATATTATTTAATCCTTATTTATTAATTAATTACCTAATTATTAATTAATTACCTAATTAGTAATTAATTAGATAACTAATAAATAATTAGATAAATTATTACATAATTAAATAATTAAATTCGAATTTCAAAATAAATAACATAATTCAGAAATTGTTGTTAATAATTTTCCAAATTTAAATTAGATTTTTAGAATTTACAATTAAAATTTTGAATTTATAGAAATAAAAGTAATTAAGTAAAATTACAGAAACAGGTTTCGAATTTGGGGTCACCTTCCCCACCGAATCAAACGGTGGCCAGAGTGAAGAACATGGTCGGCAGCTCGCCGGTTTTCTGGAAATTTTCCAGATTTCCGCCGAGTTCCGAGCAAAAAAAATATGGCTAAAACGTACAGGTTCAGCCGGGTTTTGATGCCAAAACGACCTCTGCGATCCCAAAAACTCATCTAAACCAACAACAACTAACAACGATCCATCAATATCGTTTTCCGATCAAAACTTACGGATTCAAGTCGGTTTTCCGGCGAAAATCCCGTTTTTACTAAATACTAAACCAAATTTAACAATCTATATATGAAAATAATCCTCAGAATACGTACAATCATATTCAGTCATCATAATCATCAAACAAGTATTCAAAATCAAAAAACCGAATTTAACTAGTAATATTGAAAAAAATCGAAATTACTAAATGATCAACCTCTGTTGATGATACAGGTACGAACAGATAGCTCTCATCAAGGGCTTCACAACGGATATTCATACTCTAAATTCTGAAGTCTGCATCACCCTCAAATTTGGGTTTGATTCTCAGAAATCTTCAAGAACACCAAGAACACTTAAACTCGAGAATCAAACCAACTTTTCTACATGATGCAGAGCTCAAAATCTGACATATTATATACCAAATTGACCAGAAAAACATGCTCTACAACATGGAAGCATCAAATCACATCAACAACATCAAGAACAAAAATTCATAATTTAATCCTTAAATAATTCGAATATATAAATAAATAAGAAAATTACTGTGATTTCTGGAAAGAAACTGATGATTCAGATAGAGGATTCCGAGAGCTTCGTTTAGATATGCTGCACGCCCGAATCGGAGTTCGATAACGCCTTCGTTCGTGTGTTTGATTCCCGGGAACGTATCGGTTTTTCTCGGGTTTTCTCTGTATTTTCGGTATTTTAACCGGTTGCAAATGAATAAATGGAATAAACGAAATAAGAAATAGGCTATTTATATTTATGGAATTTTGGATCGTTTTGGATCGTATTTGGATCGTTTTGGATCATTAAATTAGTTGCTTAGCCGCTAAGTAACTACAATAACGATCCGATTTAATACCGAAATTGGATAATTATCAAAACCGAGCTTTTTATAAAATACTTTATACGAAAATAATGTAATAATATCCCGTCTTTTGAAAATACGGGTTTCATTGGTTCACCGAAATGATTATCGTATCGAAAAACTTGCGTCGGGCCGCGCACAGGTTAAACCGTAATCCGGATTGAAAAAGTCAAAACACGGAAAATGTCCGGAATTACCAGATTAGGTTAGGAAGGAGTTTTCGGAAGAGTTTCGGGTTGTAAAAAACGTAAAAAATGATTGAAGTCGGACGATTCCCGGCTTTATAAAAATAATTTGTAATTATTCAGAAAATAATTAATAATTTCATAAATTATTATAAAATCATCTAATACTCCAAAAATTACCAGAAAAATACCTTAATTATCTATATTTTATTCTGGACATATTAAAATTAACATACTCACATTTATTACATACAAACATCCAAATATTATTATCAAACACCAGATAATTCACCAAAAATTCATATATATTCACATAATAAGCATATATTGATATAAATAATTATACTATTTCCCAGATGTTACAATAATAGTCGAAATGGGATATAATTTGTAGTTTGATTAACCCCTTATTTTAGTTATCCCTTCTCATCACAACCGTCAGATCTTTTTCATCAATAATCAAAGTCGTTCGATCCAAAGACTAAAAAATTACACTCCAAAAATTCTATGGTTCGAATCTCGTCAACAACAAACATTTATAGTTATTTATAAAAATACATATAATGCTCATGTTCGAATCCCGTTAACAACATAAATTTATATTATTTATAAATATACATATAAGTTTTTATATTCGTATCTCACTCAATAACAACAAAAAATTACATTATTATTTATGAATAAAATCTCATCAATCATGTACTATTTATCCTACTAAACTACGACCACAACTTATCCTATAATTAAAAAAAATATTATTATTAATTAAACTACTAAATTCTTATTAAACATAAACTACTTATTCTACTAAATTATGACCATAAGTTATCCAATTATTTTTATTATAAATTTATAATTATTATATTTTTATATAAATATTTTAAAAATATAATATGACGAGATAAATCCGGAACCCGTGCGTGCGACGGTATTTAAGTTAGTTATTCAACCATGATGATTTTTTTAAGAACATAAAATACATTAAAATACATTAAACAGGAAGACCAATCACTTTTTTTGCTAATTACCCAATCACTTTACATGAGTATATAAATCAGACACAACTGCTCGACTTGTGCGAGGAAACATCTCATTCCACGTGTTACGAGAACTAGCTTTACAACCCGTTCGATGTACGGGTCTTCATTATATTTTTATATTATTTAAATTTAATAATTTTTTTTATATTTATAATAAATTCTTTTTGGATCATTACTTATGAGGATATTTATAAATAATACCCAATTCCGGTTATTATATAATATAGATTACTTTCAATTGAGCAAGTAAATGAGCAAAAATAATCCTATCATGATACACAAAACTAAACGCAAGAGAGTCCAAATGAGCCGATTCTTTGAATATCATTGATGATACACTAAAAGCAATAGATGTTCCGCTCATTTCTTACACACATTGATCAAATATTTGATTATCATATTTGTTATGAACAAAATTTTGCATGGGCTCGATTAAGGCCCATAAGGAGATTGAGCCCAATAGGATGAATTAGAAGATGGTTGAGCGCAAGTTTGGCCCAAAAATTGATGATTTTGGAGGTATTTATACTAAGTTGCAGCGTACCATGTGAAGCTGCAACTTATTAGAAGAGGCTTTCCAAGCTATATGAAGCTCTAGGCCATCAGAGGAAGTTAAAGCTGACTCGCAGAGGTTCAACTGGATTTTGGGCAGGCAGGAATGGTCATGGCAGACGCTGTTGCCCAGAAGGTGAAACCTTAGTTCGGCATGTGAGGTGCTGGAAGCATTGCGATAACTGGTCTAGCTGGAGAGGTACTGGAACAGGTGTAGCAGCGTACCTTCCTGGGCAGAATCAGTATTTAACAAGGACTGTACCTCCTAAAATCAAGGAGAATGGACTCTATCTTCAATAAATGGCTTACTAATGCGTTTCTACCACTAAAACATGGTGATAACTCCTAATTAAAGTATATATACCGGATCTATTGGATAATTATATTTAATTATAAATTAATCAAGTTTTGAGTGTCCTGCGGGAGTTAGGACACTTAAAGCTCACTTGGAAGTCGTTAGATAAACTTGGACACATGGAATGGATTTTTAATAGAATTCTACCACCATAAACGTGGTAAATACAAGGATTAAAGGATAAACACACAAATTCATGGAAATCATGTCTCACTAATGGATTAAAATAGGTTTTCAAGTGTCCAGCCGCACCTGGACACTGAACCTCACTTGGAAACAGTTGGATTAAATGTGGGAACTGGTAATGGCTTATCAAAATGTGAATTTCTCATCAAGTAAAGGAGTCCAAAACCTAAAATTACATGGGACTTGATTTCTATAAATATAAGATATGTAGGCACTTTGCAGGGGTTGGAAATATTGATTCACACTTTATTCTACAAGGATCATGTAGAAAGTGGAACAATAGACATTTTTGAGCATCCCCCACGGCCGTGTAGTACTTACTCCGCCTCCCATGCCCGGAAATCTTGCAAACTCAGTCCCAACGACGCCACATCTCTCCACCCACTCCGGCAGGGGAACCTGGAGCTGTAGTTGCGATGCAAAGCTTAACACGAATAGATCTATTTTAGTATCCGAAAACCAAAGGTGATTCAGTTATTGAGGCACGATTAATTCGGGATGTTGTTACAAATTCCTCTCATAAAATTTTTGGCTCTAGAAGGAGGGGATCATCAATCTTAGATATGAAAGATGTCCGGTGATAGTCGTACCTTAAAGAACAATGTCTTCATAGTGAAAACGGGTGAAAGACGAAAGTGAATATAGGTTATGATATGCTTGGTTTTGGTCTTGATGAATGGTTGAAAAGAAGGTGTTCTCACGTTGATTCTGATATGGAAGAGCCAGAAAATTGGTTCCAATAGGGTTCAGATTCATGCATGTGAACCAGGTACAGATTCTCGTGTAGGATGATTTAGGCACCTGAAGGCCCTTTAATCCGGAGTGTCAGTGTATTTGACGAACATGCACAAGGCCGAACCTCAACGTGCTAATGAAGAAAAAGGCATTTGGAAGGTTTGTAGGAGAGAGGTGCAGAAGTCTAGGACAAGAGGAACCTCAATCTGAAGGTTGCCACACAACAGAAGGTCTCGAAGCCCATGAGGGAACATCACCTTGGAGGTTCAACGACTAAGAGGTTAATGACTACAAAAGTTCCCACAGTGGAAATTTTGGAAGCAGCTGAATTTAAAGCTGATTGTTGTCAATTGTATAAACCTCCTGATCAATAAACAACAACAGAAGCTGATTGTTGTCAATTATATGAACCTCCTGATCAGTAAACCGAAGCAGAAGCTAATTGTTGTCAATTGTATGAACCCCCTGATTGATGAGCAGCAGCTGAAGCTGATTTCTGTCAATTGTATGAACTCTTGGTTATATGAAAAACATGTAAACTTGGATACAAACAAAAAGTCTCATATGAGGACACGAACTTCTGGGCGATGAGACGCGGGAGGACCTGGAAAATTATATAAGTAATGAACCTCCTAAATGGTGAACACAACTGAAGTTGATAATGTGATTCTCTAGCGTATTGAGCAACATATGAACTTGGATGCTGCCAAAGAAGCTCATATGAAGATGCGAACCTCATGGGCGAGGAGGCATAGAAGTACTCGAACACACATAAGGATGTAGACCTCTTGAAAGATAAGGTTCAGGGAGAAGATTCCAGAGGTCAAGAAGCTTCACCTACTGGAGGCATCTAAATGAGGTTCTCATATGGGAGGTTCAATGATGGGATGTCACCTGAACCAAGAGGATTCGAGAATCTAGGAGGGAGACTCATATGAAAGAAAATTAGGACAATGAGGTCATAGGATCCCCACACATTGGAGGTGTATACGCTAGAAGCTTTTCAAGCAGCAGGCTTCTACTGGAAGGATTTATGAATACATTTTTATCTAAGTTTGACTACTTGAACCTAGAATGTCCAGCTCCAGGGAAAGGTAATTTGGCATGACCATAATAAAGACTGAAAAATGTTTCTCTTATGGTACCTCTTATTTCCTACAACGAGCATGCTAATGAAGGCTTAGAGGTTCGTAGTTGAAGCTGTTTGTCACTTAATGAAAGGTTAAATGTCAGTTAAACCTGGTAATAAATGGAATAAGACTTCCTTTATATTTAATGACTGCAAGGAGTCAAGGATCTCAGAATACCGCGAGAAAGGAATATGAGAGTTATAAATGACCTCCCGGTCCAATAAAGGAAATGGCAAGGGGTAGCTTCCCCAAGGAGCTATTGTTACAACTCACATATAAAGGTTTCTAGAGGCACCTATCTCGGAACAATGGGCATATAAATGAGGTTCTAATTCACAAACTTCATAAAATTTCTATGATATAAGGTTCATATTTCCTCATTGGATCAGGTAAAGGTCCACACAGAAGGTTCGATGGAGGACCTCATTGCATGATCAGGCAACTACATATTTCTTACAATGAGCATGCTTATATAAGCTAAAAGGTTCAGGTGAAGGTTGGTTGAACCTAATTTTGGATTGTATAAGGTTCCTTCTACATTTAATTTGTTACAAGGAACCGAGGGGTAGTAAAGGTGCACTACTCGTGATGGTATCTTGAAAGTGCTAAATTTTAAAGCAAAAGGGATTAGCTACAACTTGATCGTAGCTAGGATTTAAAGTTACCATGATGGTTTCTGGGTATATATGGACCTGTAGTGGAAGGAATATGGGTTGGTTTATGGAACAAGAACGGGTCCAGTTTCACAATGGCGCTTACTACAGAAGATGATGATGGAGGTTCTAGTCCATATTAGAGCTCTGCTCATAATTCAAGTGAAGGTTTAAGTTATGAATCTTAGAAAGAAGATGTGTGTGCATCTGAATCTTTCAAGCATATGAATGGAGGTGTATCAGGTGGAAGAGCTACAAGGTGCAGGTTCATGTGAATCTTTGGATCTCGTGGTGGTTCAGGTATAGACAAGATCAAGAAACTGTGACCATGAAGATTCATGCAAGTATGAGGAGGAAGACGACTCGAAGGTACTATCAACAACAAGTTTCAAGATCACCCTCTAAAGGTTCATTGACCTTATGGATGAGGTTCATTAACATTATGGATGAAAGGTTAAATTCTACATGAAAGTCAGGCTAGAGAAGCTCCTCCGCATGGTTCGTGGCATATTTGGGCAAGTTCGAGGTACGAATTTTAATTCCTGATTTACCCTCATCTTAATATGGACAGGTATGTGAATTTTTTTTCTCCATTCTATTACTAAGGTAGATTTCTATATAAAGGTATGTTGGATGATTGGTTTTTTATGGTTTGGTATTAGTTACATGCTTATATGCTCGATCAGTTGACAACTTGCATGATTAATTGATTTAATTAACCTCATAGTTTTGGATGTAGATTCACAAATGCCAATATGCTTACAACTGATTCAAATAATCTGTTATTGATATACTTTACATGGTTTAGAATGATAATGTGGGTTGTATGTGCTTTGCATATGGGTATGGCTATGTGCTTGAACCTAGTTTTTTACTATAAGTATTAAATTATACCAAAACTCGGGGGGGGGGGGGGCTAGTAAGTGGATATTCCTTAGGTTTACATTTGATTGTTAATTTTAAAGAAAATTTTAAATTTACTTGGATTTGGAATGAACGATATGCTTGGATTTCTTTATTATTGGGCTATACATGAATCTAATACTCTGATCATAGTGTAGTTTGTTTATGCTGTGTTTATGAATAGGTTATGATTTTGCTGATCTACTTAATACGAGACATGTTGATATTTGGAACTTTATATTGTTTTATATGCTGAACATAAATATTGATAGCTTCATGTGGGTGAATTTACCTATCATTAAAGAGCATACTTGTTAGATTAAATGAAAAAGGATGTTATGGTATTTGCTCTTTATATATTATCTAACCGGTTGTGCAAAAATGCCAAAAGTGCTTACAAAATATGTGCACGGTGTACACCCCCAAATCCGGGGTCGGGATCCGGGTTGTCACGAGTTCCCTTTCCCTTAATAATACTTAATCTTAATAATCAACCAACTACTGCGTACTATGACCCACAATATACACACACACAAGTTATGTCTCAGAGATGAATACAACCAATAACACAATCATTTTATTCCACAATTATAAGTCATTACCCCTCAACGGGTTTCTGATAAATTTACATATTCTTTGCATTTTACAATTCTAAATATACATAAGTCTGGTACATCAAAACTTGAAAGCCTAGCCTATTGAGACCCTACCTCAGCTACAACGGCATCAACGCCTACAGGAAACTGCGAACCTTTCCTATCCGCTCGCGAATTGGGAGCTTGATCCTGTTCATCTTGTCTATATCTGTGTTGTGTTGATTGAAAGAAGAAGCAAGGGTGAGCAACAAGCCCACCGAAATAATATGTATTATAATTACAATATATGAGCATTCTCATAGTACTCATGAAAGTCTTGGTCAAGAAGAAATGAACCAAGTTTGTTATTTTAATGCGACGAAGTCGCAAATATTTAGTATACATAATACTTCTCAAATCTCGAAATCCTCTGACTGTATAATATATACAGAGTTCCAGTTTAAACTGTATAAAAATCTCGTTGCAAGGTGATCTCATATATCTAGCCTTGTCTCAACGTTTTTGTGAAAATCTTTTCATGCATAAGATAATCATTAACCAGATATAAGTTGAAAAGATGAAGTTACAAGATACTCCCATATACTTATATCTTTTCCGATACTACTTGACTACCACTGTTCAAGTTATAATTAGTTTCAAAAGTTCATCACATAGATGAGACTACAAGATAATTTGAATAGATTCAATCTTTGAAATATTATTGAATGAAATGAAGTTATGAGATACTTCATTAAGTCCCGATATATATATATATATCCATATATATCTCTCACACATTTCCTGAAAACCTCTGTCATGTAAAGTATGAACGAGTTGCAATATCCAATGAATTCGGAAAGAAAAGAATTTTGGCATAAACCCGATATCTTGCTGATCAGGCAAAGATACCAATAAGTAACCTTTTCTACTGTAGATGAAAGGCATATGTCATAGCCTATTCGTTTATTCGAGGATTTAACTCAACTCAAATAAGAATGTAATAAGTAAATAGTGGATCTATCATCAGAGAGATCTCACAAAGTAACATCTGTCAAAGGATAAAGAAACATTGTTCATCTGCAGACTTGAAGATTCACTGGAAGAAGTTCAAGAATTTGATCATGCCTCAGTGATATAAATCAAGATCGTGGATTTAATCAAGTGACAGAGATCTCGTCAGGGTATCATTTATTACAAGGATTTAATCAGAGTATCAAAGTCAAGACATGAAGAAACGTCACGGAAGTTAGTCACTCATGAACCAGACAGTACATCGAGTGTCAGCATTGAAGTGGCGGAATTGATTCATAAGTCTCAGTGATTTTCAGAAGATTGTCAGAAGAATGGATGCTGCTCAGGGTTAGTATTAATTCTCTATTAATTAATTAAGTCATATAATTTAATTAAGAAAATAAATTATATCTGCAAAGATTAATTTATTGATTAATTGAATTAAATTGATTAATTAATTTAGAATTAATATTGAGGATTTACAAGATTTTAATTGGTTTAAAATCTGCTTAAATTCAAAACAAGACAATTCATTTGAACTAGTATGACAATCGGTATGACAATTGATAGTCATACCGAAAGTCATGCCAATACATTTAATTGTCTTATTAGAATTTCTGTTTAGATTAAAATCTGTTATTAATTCAGCAAGACAATTTATTTGAACTAATATGACAATCGGTATGACAATCAATAGTCATACCGAAAGTCTTGCTAGTTCATTTTGATTGTCTTGCTAGTTTGTAAATATTGTCATACCGAAAGTCTGCTGGCCAAAGAGATTGTCATGCCAGTACATTTTTCAGTTCGGTGTTTGATAAAAGCAGCAGAAGACTTTATTGATCAACTTACAGAATCCAATCAAACAGAACACACAAGAGAAAAAGGAGCAGAAAACAAAAGCATAACATTTTATTTTTCATCTGCTTTTCTTCAAGATTAAATTTCTAGATTGTAAAGTTAAATCCAATCAACTAGAAATATTTATCTTGTTCTTGTGTATCAATCTAGCGGATTAAAATCCCTAGAACTTAATCTCAAATCGCATTTAGCATTTGATCTTTTAATTACAAAAATAGAAAAAGTTCATGTCGAATTTATTCTAGATTTGTAATAATTGATTTGAGATTAATCCCTTGTAACCGATACCGTAGTTGTAACACCTTTCAAGTTTAATAAAAGTTTTATTTAACTTGAATTTTGTTTCACAATTTTATTCCGCATTTTATTCGATTAAACGGTATTGTTTGCATTCAACCCCCCTTCTACAAACAAATTGGGACCTAACAATTGGTATCAGAGCCTTCTGATTAACGTACAAATCTAGATCCTAGACTTTTGTGTTTCTTTCACTTCTTGAATTTTTTATTCACTCAAAAAATTCATAATGACTACACAAAAAGTTGGAACCGTTAAAATTCCACTTTTCGATAAAGAAAATTATGTTATGTGGAAGAAGAAGATGCTACTGTTTTTACAGGTTGCTAATCCCAAATATTTGCAAGTGTTGAAGAAGGGTCCAAAAATTCCTATGGTTATTGAACCAGAGGTAATAGAAAATGATGTGGTGATCACCAAAGCGAGAACTTATGTGAAGGATCCTGAGGACTTCTCTCCTGCTGAAATAGAAGAAGCTTCCCTGGATGCTAGCCTTCAATTAATCTTAGTAGATTCCCTTAATCCCCTGATGAATAGACATGTGATGAATTGTAAAGATTCCAAACATATCTGGGAAACTATTGAGATTATTAATGAAGGCACAGAGGAAGTTAGGGAGAACAAACTAGAAATCCTAACCTCTGAGTATGAATACTTTAAATCCAATCCAGGGAAGGAATCACTGAAGTGTTTGAGAGGTACAATGCATTGATCAACAACCTGAACATTAATGGTAAATACTATTCCATCAGGGAGGTCAACAAAAAGTTCCTTTTAACACTGCCAACTCATCTCGAACATAGAATCACTGCCATAAGAGAAGCAAGAGATCTGAGTGAGATTTCTTTGGAAAGGCTCTATGGTGTGTTAAAGACTTATGAGTTGGAGCAGATTCAGCAGAAGGAAGTTTACGGGAAAGGAAGAGTGGTCAGCACGTCTACTGCTCTAGTAGCTGATGAACAACAACAACAACCACAATATCAACAACAATCTCAACAGTCAGAAAGAATGGTACAGTCTTCCAAGGTTGAAGATAATGTGATAGTAGCAGAATTTGATTCTCCTACTACAAATCAATCAGGAGATGATTATTATTCCTTGGAAGAACTGGAGCAATTGGAGGATGAGTCAATGGCCCTGATTGTCAAGAGATTCTCAAATGTCAGATTCAAAAGGAATCCCAAGTTCAAGTACAAGTCCAACTACAACAGATTCCAGAAAGGTGGATCTTCATCCTCTAACACCAGCAGTGGTGGGTATAAAACAGGGATGGTTGATCGAAGCACCATTCGATGCTTCAACTGTAATGAGTTGGGACACTTTGCCACAGAATGCAGGAAGCCAAAACAAGCTAGGAAGAACTCTTACGATTCTAATCAGAAGAGTAAATCTGAAAGGGGTACCTGGCAAAGGGAAGAAGCTGGGATGATACTGACAGTGAAGATGAAGAAGTTGGGAATCTTGCTCTCATGGCTAGTGATGCAAGCACCTCATCGTCAAGAAAAGAGGTAAAATTTACTGATGCTGAATTAGTTTATCATCTAGGAGGTTCCTTAGATTGTGCTCGTCGTGATAATGAATTGTTAAATCAACAAATCAAAGACCTTGAGAAAGAGGTCAATGAATTAAGACTTGTGCACATTAATCAAGATAAATTAAAAGACAAGTATCTTTTCTAGAGAATAGAGTTGACTGTTATAGACAACTTGAAACTATTCTCAAAGACAAGATCACCGGTCTTGAGGCTAAGGTTAAAGCTTACTTTAATTCTTGTTCGAAGTCCAAAGAGTTTTACAATAAGCAAGCTGTTAATCAAACACTGGATAGGTTATGATTACAATGCTGCTATTGGAAAATTAGGCATAAACTCCCCTCCTCATGTATGTGCTAAAGGCAGGGAAGTACCACATGTGCTTAAGGGTGTTGATGAACCCCTCTATAAAGAATCAATTGCTGAACCATTTGATGAGACCTCTTTTATTATTCAAGAAGAAATCCGTGCTGAAGATAATGCTAATGGGAAAGCTGTCTCCAAGTCAAGTGTGTCAAAAGTTCCAGTCAAGGTTGTGAAAGCAACTGAGACTAACTCAGACACACATGAGTTGGATAACACAAATGCCATGTCTACCATGCATAAGTTGCCTATTGTTAATCCTTCTCATAAAGCATGTGGTGTTCCTGATTGTATGTCTTGTGCTTTTAATCTGTGTTTGCTTATTTTAATGGTAAGCATGTTTCTAATGATAAGACTACTCCTCGTCAGCATGTGAATAATAGAAAGCATGATAGGTCTAAGACTGCTAGTCCTCCTAAAGCTAGAAAGGAGACATTTGTGCCTAAGCCTAAACAGAAATTTGTCAAGGCTGTTCACAAGGTCAAATGTTCAGTCATTGAGAACGTTGAGAATATTAAATTAAGAATGTTGTTTTGCCTGATAAAGGCCAATTTTACAAGTATGCCGGACCCAGCCAAGCTTGGGTTCCGAAGAAGGTCTAATCCATTTGTATTGCAGGGCATTAAACAGGTACAACCGGTAGTGTGGATTCTTGACAGCGGATCGTCAAGACATATGACCGGAGATAGAGCCCTGCTATCAAATGTGGTTGAGAAAGCTGGCCCAGTGGTTACCTTTGGAGATAACAGCAAAGGTTTAACGGAGGGATATGGCTGTTTGCTAGCTGGAAATGTTATCATTGAAAATGTATATGTTGTGCAAGGACTTGAACACAATCTGCTTAGCATTAGTCAGTTCTGTGACAACGGCTACAATGTTTTATTCGACAAGCTGAAGTGTCAGATTCTGCACAAGAAAAGTGAAAAACCCTCCTTAATGGGAATCCGGAAAGGAAATCTGTTCGTAGCTGACATGAACTCTGGAAGCAATCTTGAAGTCAATTGTTTCTATGCAAAGGCATCGTCAGATGAGAGTTGGCTATGGCACAAGAGACTTTCTCATCTCAATTTCAAAACAATGAATTCTCTTGTCAAAAGAGAATTGGTAAGAGGTCTGCCTCAGCTGGAATTCTCTCCAGAAGGACTATGTGAGGCTTGCCAGAAAGGAAAGTCAAAGAAAGCAAGTCACAAAGGCACTGACACATCTTCCATAACTGGTGTTCTGCAATTATTGCACATGGATTTATTTGGTCCAGTTAATATCCTTTCATGTCAAAGAAGTGTTACTGTCTTGTGATAGTTGATGACTATTCCAAGTATACGTGGGTTTTATTTCTTCACTCTAAGGATGAAACACCACAAGTTGTGATTGATCATATCAAGATGATTGAGTTAGATTCTAACGTCCCTGTTAGAGCAATAAGGTCAGATAATGGGACAGAATTCAAGAATGCACTTCTCAATGGATTCTGTACAGACAAAGGGATTACCAGACAATTTTCAGCTCCTAGAACCCCTCAGCAAAATGGAGTGGTAGAAAGGAAGAATCGTACATTGATTGAAGCTGCAAGAACGATGTTAAGTGAATCAGGTCTTCCAATGTACTTTTGGGCTGAAGCTGTCAATACTGCATGTTATACTCAGAATCGAACTCTAATCAACAAAGACTTCATGAAAACTCCTTATGAGATTTTGAATGAACAGAAACCTTCTATCAAATACTTTCATGTATTTGGTGCCAGATGCTTCGTGCTCAAGGATGGAGATGATCGTCGTGGTAAGTTCGAGGCAAAGGCATATGAGGGTATTTTTGTTGGATATGGAAGAAGATCATATAGAGTGTATATCATTGATCAACACAAAGTAACTGAAAGTGTCAATGTTACATTTGATGACACTAAACTCCCTAGTATCCAAACTGAAGATCCTTCTGAGAAACTGAAGTTTGATGATACGTCAGATTCAGAATCAGAACATGGTCAAGAACCTGAGGTTGTTGCTGGTGAAGAACCTGTTAATCATGATGATACTCAAGGTAATAGTGATGGAAACTTTGGCAACAATGAGATACCACTGCTACTGACGGAGAATCTTCAAGTCAACATGGCAACAACTCAGGGGGAGCTGAAGGATCATCTAGTAGGACACAACATCACAATGAATTTCAAGGCGAATCATCAAGATCAAATCTTCCAAGACAGACTGTCTGGAATAAAGCTCACCCTTTTGAGTTGATTATTGGTGATCCAGATGTTGGAGTCAGAACTAGACGTGCTACTCAAAATGAGTGTCTGTTCTCAGGATTTCTTTCTGAGATGGAACCTAAGAAATTGAAGAAGCACTACTGATCCAGATTGGGTGATTGCTATGCAAGATGAACTCAATCAGTTTGAAAGTCAACAAGTCTGGAAACTGGTACCTAGGCCTGTACACAAGAAAGCTGTTGGTACTAGGTGGGTATTCAGGAATAAACTAGATGAAGATGGTGTGGTTACAAGAAACAAGGCAAGACTGGTAGCTAAAGGGTATTCTCAAGCTGAAGGCATTGATTATGATGAAACCTATGCTCCAGTGGCTAGACTTGAGGCCATCAGGATATTTCTGGCATTCGCAGCATTTAAACTTTAAAGTTTATCAAATGGATGTCAAGAGCGCCTTTCTGAATGGAAAGCTGGATGAAGAGGTATATGTAGAGCAACCTCCTGGTTTTGAAGATCCAGATCATTTGGATTTTGTCTTCTTTCTTTTCAAGGCTATCTATGGGCTAAACAGTCTCCAAGAAAATGGTATGACACTCTCTCTGAATTTCTTATTGAAAATAGCTTTATTAGAGGTGTCATAGACAAAACTCTCTTTTCTAAAAAACATAAGAATGATACTATATTAGTCCAAGTCTATGTGGATGATATAATATTTGGGTCTACTAATGATAATCTCTGTAAGAGATTTGCTAAGTTAATGCACAGCAAGTTTGAAATGAGCATGATGGGAGAGCTGAAGTTCTTTCTTGGATTACAAGTAAATCAAAGGTTAGATGGAACATTTATTTGTCAATCCAAGTATCTCAAGGAACTCCTCAAAAAGTACAATCTAGAGGATTCTGCATCAGCAAGGACTCCATCAACTACAGCTGTCAAGCTTGGACCATGTGAAAACTCCATTAAGGTAGATGTCACAAGCTACAGAGGTATGATTGGCTCGTTACTCTATCTTACTGCAAGTAGACCAGATATTATGTATGCTACATGTTATGTGCAAGGTTCCAAGCGGATCCTAGAGATATTCATCTCGTTGCTGTTAAACGAATCTTAAGATATCTTAAGGGAACACCAAATCTAGGTATTTGGTACCCTAAAGAATCTGGTTTTAACCTTGTCGGATATACAGATTCAGATTATGCAGGAAGTGTTGTTGATAGGAAAAGCACCTCAGGAGTTGTCAATTCCTAGGAGCAGGCTAGTCTCATGGTACAGCAAGAAACAACAAACAGTTTCCAACTCAACGGCCGAGGCTGAATATATTGCTGCTGGAAGCTGCTGTGCTCAGATCTTGTGGATTAGGAACCAACTACGAGACTATGGCTCTGTATTGAACAAATTCCTATTTTATGTGACAATACAAGTGCAATAGCCATCACCAACAACCCTGTGCAGCACTCGAGGACAAAGCACATTGACATCAGGTATCATTTTATTAGAGAGCACGTCATGAATGGTACTGTTGAACTATTTTTTGTTCCAACAGAAGAACAAATAGCAGATATTTTCACTAAACCACTTGACGAATCCACATTTACCAGATTAGTTGGTAAATTGGGCATGTTGAATAGTTTTAGTGATTAATTTAGTTAATATCTGGGATCTGTTCTTGAATGAATTTACAAATGAATTTTTCATAAATGAAAAATTCATTTGCAAATTTATTTTATCATTTTATCATATTTCTTGCTTATTTCTATGTAATTTATATTATCTTATCTGTTTTTATTTTCCCTACTTGTTAATTTAAAATATCTCAGAATATTTTATTTTCTCTAAAAATATTTTTCTATGAATTTTATTTGCTAAAATTCAATAGAAATCTATTTTTAGAATAAAATAATAAATTCTGATATATTGTCTTTGTTTCTGTAAATATTATAAGTCTGTATTTCAGTTTTACTAATTTGTTATATAATTTCAGTACATAGATATATATATTTATATAAGTCTGTACATATTTGATTGTATTTCTACTAAAATGACAATCGGCAAGACAATTGAAATTGTCTTGCTGAAAGTCATTTCAGTACTTATATATATATACTTATTTTCATGAAATCGGTTTATTTCCAGAATGACAATCGGCAAGACAATTGAAATTGTCTTGCTGAAAGTCATTTCGATATATAATTGTCATATTAGTGTTTTTCAGTATAGTTTATACTGGCAAGACAATCGGTATGACTATCAATTGTCTTGCCAGTTATAAACAATATATATATATATTTTCTTTTATTTTATACTGGTATGACAATCGGTATGACTATCAGATTGTCATACCAGTTATATATACTCAGTGTTTATTTTGTTATTTCTTTTATTTCTGTTTTTTTTCTTTCTTTCCTTTTTGCCTGGTATGACAATCGGTATGACAATCCAGGATTGTCATACCAGCTGTAATATAAAGGCGTACAGTTCAGTTTTCCTTCAAATCACAACAGTTTTCTTTTCTTTCAAAAATTCGAACAGTTTTCTCTCCTCTCTCTCTACTCGATCTTAATCAAACCCCAACTGCCATTGTTGATCTTAATTGCTCGAGTTTTTACTCAGCATACAAATTCATCACTTTGTGATATATACATACAAGTATATATATACAGAGGTGCTGTTGGATTTTTGTTAAAAAACAAAAACAAATCAAAATCAGTTTCTGTTTTTTTATTTTATTTATTTATTTTGGTTATTTTTAATTTTAATTTCAATTTCTGTTTTGTGTCTTTTGGCTTTTCAAAACTGCGTTTGTGAGTTAAGAATTTTAACGAGATACATTTCTGTCTAAATTTTTCGATTATAATTAATTTAATTCGAATTATTAAATTAATTTAATTAATTCGAATTTTCTTAATATTATTCTTAAAATTCTGAAAGTTGTGTCTTATTATTATTTTAAATGGCTCTCAATTTCCAAATTGTCGCGCATAATCAGGTTGGTTATTTTAATCCAGAAAAATGTGATGTGGAAAAATTTAAGCCATGGATTAGATTTTTAAATGACCATTCGATTGTTAGCTCTGCTATTAAATCAAATGTGATTTTAAACGTCGATCTACTTAGACTGATTTGCACAACCTCTACTGTGGCCGATGATTCAAAATCTTTTTCATTCACCGTCGCAAACACACAGTATGTAGTTGATGAAACAGTCGTCAATCGTGCGTTAAATTTTCCACTAGACAATTTCTGTAATTTACCCTCTGAAAATGATATCACAAATTTTTTCCATGCTATTCACTATCAGGGGGTGATCAATTTAACCAAACTTTCTAAATCCAATTTGGTGTCTGAATGGGATATTTTCTTCGATACACTTTCCAAAGTGTTTGCCAACTGCACAAAATCCAATTTTCATAACATCACTTCCACTCTGCAGTATATTGGTCTTGCGGTTGTTTTCAATCAAAGGATCAATTTTGGCAAACTACTTTTTCCCATTCTCTTGAGACGTCTAACTTCTGCTTTACGTGATCATTCTACAAATCGTAGGGTATCATGTTACTATGCTCGTTTTCTCATGCTTATAGCAGATCATCTTCTCACACCTGAACACAAAGCCCTTTTTGCTAACTCTGCAGTAACCGAACCCCCTCCAGTTAGCAAAAAGATTTACACTCGCCAAGACACAACCTTCAAATTCATGCAAGTTCCAGTACTTGTATCTGCTTTCATGGCCACTTATATTCCTTTACCTATTTTCAATCTTCCCGGTCATGAACAGCAACCTCAACCTCCAGTGGTTCAAGCCACCCAGGCTCCTCCAACATCAGATGCTCTTCCATTACAGGTAGTAATTCCTCACTCTCACTCCCTTCCTACTTCTGTTGAAAGACCCCCGTGGTTGATAGGGCTGACCATGAAGTTGTAGAACCACAGCTTCAATCCCAGGTCATAGAGCCAAACACAGAGTCACATTCTATCTCAACCTCTCCCCCACTGTCTAAAATGTTACCCAGAAGATTACTAGGAAGTAGTACATTGTTAAATATGAGTGAACCCTCAGCTCTGCCTCCTCCTAAGAAAAGAAGAACATATTCTGAGGCATCTGAAAGCCCATCCTTGTCCTCCCAACAGGACATGGACTTTGAAATGGCCAATGAACAGTTACTAGAGGCATTCTCTCAACAGGATGCATCTATTGAAATTCGCCATAGGGCCATGGCATCTTGTACTGAGTCAAGCACAATTCCATTACTCACAATGGAACCATACACTTCCCCAGATCATACTCAGGACACAGAACGAGGAGTGCACGTAGAGTCGGTTACAGTGCCTGCCATAGTTACGGCAGAAGAGCAGTCACATGCTTCAGAGGGAAAATCTGACTCTCCGCCATCCTTAATAGAGTCATTTTCTCCCCTCCCAGATCAACACCTCTGGCTCCCTCACGGGATTCTCCACTCGCAGATTTATCTGGAGAAAGTGGAGGGCAACTCGGTCAATCTATCCCTGAAGCAATTCAGACATCTATTTCACATGAAATGATAGGTTGACTGAGGATCGGGACTCGCGAATTCCCATTGCACCACCACTGACCTCTCTTGAAGAGGCTAGGGTGATTTTTACTGCAGGTACAGAAGAACAGCAACAGGAAGACTCCTCACGAGCAATTATATTGAGAGAAACACAAGCACGTGAGGTGAGTGAACCAAACACGAGTGAAATTCAGGTGAGAGCACACACAGACACAGATACTCAAAACCTGTTAGCTCAAATTGCTGCTCTAAAAGAAGAACTTGCTAAAAGCCAAGCTGAAGCTCAAGCATTCAAAGCACAAGTGGTTGAACGGTCTTCTTCTTCCACCTCTGTCAACAATCAGCTGGCAATCATCAGGAATGACATCTCAGATCTCAAGACCACTGTAATACCAAAGCTCAATTCCATTCAGGACACTCCAACTTTATCAGCTGATGACATATCCAACTTCTGCTCTCTACACACAAGAATGACTTCTCTTGAAGACCTCGTTGAGATGAATCATTCACTGGACTCCTCAAGATTTCTAAAGATAGAGACGGGCATGGAACATCTCAATGAAGGGATGAAGCACCTATATTTCATGATCAAGAATTCTCATTGCCCTAATGAAGAACAAAGACTTATTTTGAAGGACCGTCTGGTGGAGGATCAGGCTCTGGAGGTGATGGAGGTTCCAAAGGAAGGTCAGAAGAGGATCCCTCAACTAAGGGGGAGAAGAAAGGGAGTAGTGCCAAAGGGAAGGAAAAAGATACCTCTGCTGGAGACAAAGGAAAGGTGATGATGTCTACTACAGTGGAGAACAGGATGACTTTGATATTTTTGACATTCCCACTGAACCAGTTCAGGAAGATAAAGATGGTTTATTTGAAGCTGAAGAGGAAAGTGATTTTGGAGAATGGGAAGAAGCTCAAGTGGATCCTCTGTTTGAGAAAGAATTTCAGAAGGAGCAGTCAGAGATGAAAAAAAGAAGCTGAACTCAAGAAGGTCTCTCAGATCATTGACATGAGGAAAAATTCAAAGAACAGAAACTCTTCAAAAGCAACGTCTTCATGACATTAAGGCTCAAGAAAGGAGAAGAGATGTCAGACTGAAGATTGGTGAAAAATGGGATGAAGCTAGGAGAGTACTTGATATGCCTCAGCTGAGCACTAACAATGATAGGCAGTTCTACATCTTCTTGACAAGCTGGAAATCTCAAATCCTAACAATGACATGTACATGAATGCTATCAAGACTGAAGTCTCAAGGATCACAGCTGCTTTTGATAGATCCCTAAATGAGATGAGCATTTTTGTATATTGTCAGAGTGAAGGATCTTTCAAGGTGTCACTTCATCTATTTGAGAATCGTTCTTTGTCAGAGATTTGGGTTCTTTTAAACATCAAAAGAAGCTCAGAATTGAATGAAGTTCTTCGAGAAAGGCTTAAAGAGTTTGCCAGCAGGGCTAGTCCTCAAGTGGTCAACAATCCTCATCAGGTGAGATTCTTTAAGTCTGATTGTCTTCAAATCTGTCAGCTAGATGTACAATCTCTTAAAGACTACTCAGCTAAGCATCTGGTCTGGATGGAACATCATTTAAGAACTGCTGGATACTCATCCATGTTGAAGACTCAAGCTGCTGATTTGATTCAAGCTTATTGTGAAAAGAATATTAAAAGGTACAATCAGATCAAGAATAAGCTGAAGTCAATTGGAGTTCAACCAGTCAGACCAGCAAGCTTCACTTCAGAAAAGGATCGTGTCTTTGACAAGGAATTGCTTCAAGATTTAGAAGAAGGTGAAGTCAGAAGAAAGACAACTGAAGTCAATTAGCTCAAAACTCAATGTAATATGATTAGAGCTTTATGAATCAAGATAGTCTAATGTAGTTATATGTTCAGGCTAGAGGAACATCTATCTTGTATTCACTTGTAAATTTCATTTGGAATCTGGAAAATGTTAAATATAATCCAGAACTTTTCTGCTATTTACTTTGCATTACTGTTTATATCTTTTTCTTATTTGTTAGTTGAGTTATCCTCTAGGTATTTGTTGTTATTGTCTAACAAGCAAATAGGGGGAGATTGAAAGGCATATGTCATAGCCTATTCGTTTATTCGAGGATTTAACTCAACTCAAATAAGAATGTAATAAGTAAATAGTGGATCTATCATCAGAGAGATCTCACAAAGTAACATCTGTCAAAGGATAAAGAAACATTGTTCATCTGCAGACTTGAAGATTCACTGGAAGAAGTTCAAGAATTTGATCATGCCTCAGTGATATAAATCAAGATCGTGGATTTAATCAAGTGACAGAGATCTCGTCAGGGTATCATTTATTACAAGGATTTAATCAGAGTATCAAAGTCAAGACATGAAGAAACGTCACGGAAGTTAGTCACTCATGAACCAGACAGTACATCGAGTGTCAGCATTGAAGTGGCGGAATTGATTCATAAGTCTCAGTGATTTTCAGAAGATTGTCAGAAGAATGGATGCTCAGGGTTAGTATTAATTCTCTATTAATTAATTAAGTCATATAATTTAATTAAGAAAATAAATTATATCTGCAAAGATTAATTTATTGATTAATTGAATTAAATTGATTAATTAATTTAGAATTAATATTGAGGATTTACAAGATTTTAATTGGTTTAAAATCTGCTTAAATTCAAAACAAGACAATTCATTTGAACTAGTATGACAATCGGTATGACAATTGATAGTCATACCGAAAGTCATGCCAATACATTTAATTGTCTTATTAGAATTTCTGTTTAGATTAAAATCTGTTATTAATTCAGCAAGACAATTTATTTGAACTAATATGACAATCGGTATGACAATCAATAGTCATACCGAAAGTCTTGCTAGTTCATTTTGATTGTCTCTAGTTGTAAATATTGTCATACCGAAAGTCTTGCTGGCCAAAGAGATTGTCATGCCAGTACATTTTTCAGTTCGGTGTTTGATAAAAGCAGCAGAAGACCTTTTGATCAACTTACAGAATCCAATCAAACAGAACACACAAGAGAAAAAGGAGCAGAAAACAAAAGCATAACATTTTATTTTTCATCTGCTTTTCTTCAAGATTAAATTTCTAGATTGTAAAGTTAAATCCAATCAACTAGAAATATTTATCTTGTTCTTGTGTATCAATCTAGCGGATTAAAATCCCTAGAACTTAATCTCAAATCGCATTTAGCATTTGATCTTTTAATTACAAAAATAGAAAAAGTTCATGTCGAATTTATTCTAGATTTGTAATAATTGATTTGAGATTAATCCCTTGTAACCGATACCGTAGTTGTAACACCTTTCAAGTTTAATAAAAGTTTTATTTAACTTGAATTTTGTTTCACAATTTTATTCCGCATTTTATTCGATTAAACGGTATTGTTTGCATTCAACCCCCCTTCTACAAACAAATTGGGACCTAACACTTTCAATCATGTAATGTAATTGAAGACTCAAGAAGGCTATCCAATGAAGGTGATACAAAGAAAGACGAGGCATCAAGAAGTCGAAACAAAGAAGAAGACTTATGTAATAAGTAGTTGTATTTATTTTCATCACCATATTAGATTGACCTTGATCTTTATCTTTATCATGAGCTTGATAAAGATCACATAGGATGGGGCCATAACCAAACACATTAACTTTATTGCACTTTACATTTACTTGTTTTTTAATTTTATATATGAGATATATGCCTATGTTTACCATGCGATGATAGATTTAGGTGAACTTAAATCAATATAGGCGTGCTCTAGAAAATCTAGAATAGAAATCGTTTCTTGCCTTAACAATAAATATATGAATACGATCATGAGATTCTTGTGTTTATGAAACACGTAATTGAATATGAATTTTCAATAGTGAGAGAAAGGATGATTCTGTCAACAACAGATTTCTATCTGTAAGAAAGGGTTATAAGTGACGCCTCTTGACAATGCTCCACCCGATCTGGGAATCATCTGATTATCGATTATTAATTTGAAATATTTAATTTAAAGGAAGAATCTCTTTATATGATTATGATTGTAACGTAATATAATCCCTCTAAAAAATAATAATTAAGTAGTAATTGGCCAATGACACAACGGGCTTGTGTCGGTCAAGCCTTCCAACATGGCAGAAAGTAGTTCTTATTTTTGAATCATTGTCGTTTCGTGCTACAGCCGAGGGCTTTGATTTCGAAATAAGAATACTTGTCTATTACATAGAGATGTTACATTGAATTAGAATCTAAAGGTCGGTACGTGGCACAACCGTGGGCCGTTGGAGACTCATTTAATTGTACGAAATGTTGGGTTAGACTTGACTTAGAATATTGAGTTTGTCGTGCCACAGCCGTGACTCAATTATTCAAGAGGCTAAAGTTATATTAGGGAATAACATAAGATGTAATTGACAAGAGTTGTCTGCCTATTGAACATCACATGACATTTCGTGCCACAACCGAGGTTGGTGATGGAATGTAGGATCCCTATTCCCACTAGCATTATAAAGCTTAATTTTCACTTAGGGGGTTGAATAAATTAGATAAACTAGTGGGAGACACTTATGAATAAAGACCCGATTCATATAGTGTTTTGAAATGAAATTGAATATTTTCTAAGTGTTGTTATATGTTTATTATTTACTGATTTACTATATTCGTCATGTCTTCTGCACTATCACTCTGGAGCATACTAGATGCTCACAAGTTGACTGGTCCTAATTTAGCTGTTTGTTTTCACTGTAACAAGTTGGGGCACTAGAAGAGGAACTGCAAGGTTTACCTTGCAGAATTGAAGAAGAAGAGGGTAGTAAGACTACCGCTTCTGATTCAGGCATGTTCATGATCGAAGTTAATATGTCACTAGGTCAAATTTCTACTTGGGTATTAGATACCGCCTGTGGTTCTCATATTTGCAATTCGTTGCAAGGACTAAAGGGAAGTATGACTCTTGAAAAATATGAGGTGATTCTACGTAGAGGCAATGAAGCAAGGGTTGCGGTCATATCTGTAGGATCATTTGTTTACATATGCCTACGGGCAAGACTATTATTTTGAATAATTGTTACTACGTTCCCTCTATTGTGAGGAATATTTTTTCTATTCCTATGTTGTATGTGGATGGTTTTTCATTTATTATTAAGAATAATGATGTTCATCCTTAGAGATAATGTTCTTTTTTTGGACGTGGCATTTTAATAATGGTCTGTATGTATGTGACGTAGAGCATGATTTACTTCAGATTGAACAACTAATAAAAGAAAACAAGATGATGAAAATCTGACCTATTTATGGCACTGGAGGCTAGGTCATATTAGTGAAAATAGACTGCGGACATTGCATAAGGAAGGGTTACTTGACCTCTTTGATTTTGAATCATATCCTACATGCGAGTCTTGTCTATTGGGTACAATGACCAAATCTCCATTTAGTGGACATGGAGAGAGGGCTGCAGATTTGCTAGGATTGGTACACACAGATGTATGTGGACCAATGTCTACGCAAGCCATGGGTGGATTTTCGTACTTCATTACTTTCATAGATGATAGATCTAGATTCGGATGTGTTTTGATGAACACAAGTCTGAAGCCTTTGAAAAGTTCAAAGAATATAAACATGAAGTGGAGAAACAAAACCAAACACAGTATTATAACTCTTCGATCAGATCGAGGTGGTGAATACTTGAATGGAGAGTTTCTAGATTATCTCAAAGAAATGGTATAGTCTCTCAGTGGACTCCTCCATATACTCTACAGTTAAATGAGGTATCTGAAAGGAGAAATCGAACTTTGTTAGACATGGTTCGGTCCATGATGAGCTATGCGAATCTTCCAGTATTCCTATGGGGTTATGCATTGGAAACCTCAACATATTTACGAATAAGGTGCCTTCCAATCTGTTCCTCAAACACCATATGAGATATGGAAAGAAGGAAACCGAGTCTTAAACACGTTAAGATTTGGGGATGTCAGCTTATGTCAAGAAAGTTGACCCAGATAAGCTGGAATCTCGATCCGTAAAATGTAATTTTGTGGGAAATCCTAAAGAGACTTTGGGTATTACTTTTACACCGATCATCGGTGTTTGTCTCCAGACATGCTACCTTCTTGGAAAAGTTTATCCTTGAAGAAACAGTGGGAGCAAAATTGAC